>NW_025960543.1:0-35510 GCF_023159225.1 Perognathus longimembris pacificus
CAACTGACGAGACTGATAGGCATGGGCAACGTCCCTTCCACTCCCGTGGACTTGACTTTAGCCCACTGGAAGGAAGTTACTCACAATAATAGTGTAGAGATCAAGAAACGAAAGTGGGTGACTCTCTGCTCTTCTGAGTGGCTCACTTTCAAGATGGGTGGCCACCAGAAGGGACTTTTGACTTGAGTACAATTCTCAAAGTAGAGGACTATGTTTTTAATTCCTTACATAGTCACTTCGAAAAAGTTGGTAGATATCACCTTCTCTGGGCCCCTCCCGTGAGTCCGTTCCCTTCTCCTTTTGTGTGAAAACTCATTTTGTTTTTAAACACAAAGAGAAGTTCAACCACCTGTCACTCATGGTCTTAATTACTTGTGGTAATACTCAGTTAGCTGCTGTTACTGTGGTGGCACTTACTAAAAACTTCATAGAGTATATTAATCAGCTATAATGTCATGATAGTATTACCATATTACTGTACAGTATTAGAAAACAGATACACAGCAGATAGTGCTTAGAAAATTTCTAAGTACTGTATGTAAGCATTTAGGTTCTTTTTTTTTTTTTTTGGCCAGTCCTGGGCCTTGGACTAATGATTTCTCAATTAGTATTACCAGGAGGGTTATATACTTAATTTAATGTTGTTTTTATTTTGCCAGTTCTGAGGCTTGAACTCAGGGCTTGAGCACTGTCCCTGAGCTGCTTTTATTCACACACACACACACACAGCACTACTTCCACCTTTTTCTGTTTATGTGGTGGGAGGAATGGAACCCAGGGCTTCATGCATGCTAGGTGAGCACTCTGCCGCTAAGCCACATTGCTAGTCGAATATGTTGGGTCTATTTATGATTGTTCATTATGCCAGTCCTGAGGCTTGAACTCAGGGCTTGGGTGCTGTTCTTGTGCTGAAGGCTAGCAGACTATCATTTGAACCACAGGTCCACTTCCAGCTTTTTTGGTAGTTATTTGGAGATGAGTCTCATAGACTTTCCTGCCTGGATGGATTTGAGCTGTGAGTCTCAGCTCATAAGCTTCTGAGAAGTTAGGATTACAGGTGAGAGCCACTGGCACTTAGCAGCTACTTTTTTGTTTTTGTTGTTGTTGTTTTTACAAACTGAGTGTAAAGATAAATTACAATATTTTAAGTGATGAACTGCTTTTCCTAATTCAAGTATTTTGGCATATTTTCTAGTTAATCAGTTATGTAGATGTAAAACATTACTTGGAAGATTGTTTATGTGTTTATTATGTGGAAGACAGCAATTTGCTTTCCATAATCGTTCATTCACTTGTGAAATATCTTTTCCTTCTGTAAACCAGTCTAAAGCTACAAAAATAGGTATTGAACTATTAGAATCTTATTAAACCATGTATTGTGCTCTCTCTCCTCTCCTCTCCTCTCCTGTCCTCCCCTCCCTTCCCCTCTCCTCCCCTCCACTCCTCTCCCCTGTCCTCCCCTTTTCTCTCCTCTCCTCTCCACCACCTGTAGTAACAAGGTTTGAATTCAAGGCTTCATCTGGCATGTATGCCCACTCAGCTGGTATTCTGCCACTTACACATCTAGCCCAGCATTTCACTGGTTAATTGGAGATGGAGTCTTTTGGACTTTACTGAATGGGCTGGCTTTGAACCCTGACCCTCTGCATCTCAGCTTGCTGAGTATCCAGGTTTACCGGTATGAGCCCCAGGTGCCTGGCTAAATCATGTGTTTTAATTTTAACACATTTTGTTATGTTCAATGTACATGGCTTAGAAATACATAATGACAGTAGTTTGTATGCAGCAAACTACATTATTCTTAGAGAATTAGAGAACTAGAGTGCACATTTGGTATTGAGATTTTCTTTAAAAAATAAATGAGTAGAACCCTTGAAAGGACAATGAAATATAATAGGATGGTCCCATATGTATATGAAGAAGTGTGATGTAAAACACAATGAGTTGCATGGTCCTAAATGCTATGAATTCTGAGGATCCAACAATGAGGTGTGAGCTTTCATACAGCTCGGCTTTCTAAAAATTGTTGGTAATTGATCTTACATTAATTATCTCATTTCATTCCTAAAACATCCTGAATATTAGATCGGGTATGTATTGAAATCATAATTTGCGTATAAGAAAACATGGCTTAATGTATGGATCTGTGACCCCTCTGTATATCACTTTGACAATAAATAAGTAATTATATATATTTTTTTTTAAAAAAGGAAAACACATTGAGAGGCTGCTGGCTACTCCAAGTGGAGGTGATGGTGTCTTTCTAATTATAAGGCTGAGTTTTTTGCTGGCACATGGTAGCTGTGAGGATTATTCTAAAATAAGATTCCTGATCAAAGATGGCCTTTAGAACTTTTGATAACATTGAAAACTACTAGGTCTATCATGATTGCTCTCACCAACTAATTATGCCTATTTAGAAGTAATAATTATATGAGAGTTCAGCATTTTCCATTTTCTGAAAAACAAGAAATGTAAGGTTAGACTCATTTTCTCTATACTGATGATGATGTAGGAGCTCAATGTAGTTCAGTGCCAATGTGATCCTTTTAAATAGGACCATATGAAGTTCTGCCTGATGCTTTGCTCATTTGAGCTAAATTTAAAAATTGAAGTGTTAGGGTCTTTTTTTAATAAGTTAGCAACATATTTCTAACAAATTTTAATCTTTTATTGGAAAACTAGCATTTTGTGGATTCTTTGTTGTTGTTATTGTTTGTGGGGCATGAACGCAGGTGCTGACCCTGAGTTCACTCACTATGTTCCTTTCTCTCTTTCTTTCTTCCTCTCTTTCTTTTCTCCCTTCCTTCCTTCCTTCCTTCCTTCCTTCCTTCCTTCCTTCCTTCCTTCCTTCCTTCCTTCCTTCCTTCATTGCCAGTCTGGACTCAGGTCCTGAGCACTGTCCCAGGCTTTTGTTTTTGTTTTGCTCAAGGCTAGTACACTACCACTTGAGCCATTGCTCCACTTCTTGCTTTTTGCTATATGTGGTGGTGAGGAATTGAACCCATGGCTTCATGTATACAAGGCAAGCACTCTACCACTAGGCCATATTCCCAGCCCTTCTTCCTTTCCTTTCAAGGCTAGTCCTCTGTCTCTTTGAGCCACAGTGCCTCTTCCAGGTTTTTGTTTTTGTTTTTTTTGTAGTTAATTGGAGATGAGACTCTTTAACAGACATTCTTGTCTTCACTGGCATTCAACCATGATCCTCAAAGGTCAGCCTTCTGAGTAGCTAGGATGACAGACAGGCATGAGCCACCAGCACCCTGTACATTGGGACACTTCTAAAATGTATGTCTTATGCTTAAATACCTCTTCTCCACTGCCTTATGGAAGGAGCCCAAATTGACCCCAGCTTCTTTTAATTTTCACAATGCTTATGGCATTCAGCAGCAGGAATTCCTGGTTTCTAGAGAGTTGTTCTCTTCCTGTGTTCCTGTCTCTGTCTCTTCTTCCTGAATCTTCCCCATTGGTATCTGCCTGTCAAATGGCTACCCATTCTTAATGAACTACTCAGATGTGAAGTTGAAATGATAAATCTTTGCTTTCCTTGGCCAGCCCCGCCCCACCCTGGCGGTTTCCTGTTGTTTCTGCTTGGGGCACTGGAAGGCTCAGGCCAGGGCAGGACGGGCGATGGATGGGGGGCTGGGTGGGGCAGAGCGGACAGGCGGGACAGAGGCAGTGGAGTCAAAACAGGGTAAAATGATACACGGGTGTGCAATTTGCAAGCTGGGGGTTCTGGGTGCTGAGTGCTAAATACTAGGTAGCTGGGTGCTGGGTACTGGGTGCTGGGTGGCTAGGGGCTGGTTACTGGGTGTCTGAGTGCTAGGTACTGGGTGCTGGGTGGTTGGGTGCTGGGTGACTGGGTGCTTGGTAGCTGGGTGTTGAGTAGCTGGATGGTGTGGTCTGAGTAGTTGGGTGCTGGGTACTGGTTAGATGGGTGCTGGGTGCTAGGTACTAGGTGCCTGGGGTCTGAGTAGCAGGGTTCTGGGAACTGGGTGCTCAGTAGCTGGGTACTGGCTGCTGGCTAGCTGGGTGGCTGGGTTCTGGGTGCTGGGTACTGGGTGCTGGGTAGCTGGGTACTGGGTGCTGGGTGTCTGGGTGCTGAGTAGCTGGGTGCTGGGGGCTGGTTGGCTGGGTGCTGGGTACTGGGTGATGGGTGCTGAGTGGTTGTGTCCTGGTGCTGGGTGGCTGGGTACTAGGTGCTGGATTAGGTGCTGGATAGCTGGGTAGCTGGGTGGCTGGGTGCTGAGTAGCTGGGTACTGGGTGCTGGGTGTCTGGGTGCTGAGTAGCTGGGTGCTGGGGGCTGGTTGGCTGGGTGCTGGGTACTGGGTGATGGGTGCTGAGTGGTTGTGTCCTGGTGCTGGGTACTGGTTGGCTGGGTACTAGGTGCTGGATTAGGTGCTGGGTAGCTGGGTAGCTGAGTGGCTGGGTGCTGAGTAGCTGGGTACTGGACGCTGATTGGCTAGGTACTAGGTACTGGGTGCTGGGTGGTTGGCGGCTGGGTGCTAGGTACTGGGTTGAGTAGCTGGGTGGCTGGGTGCTGACTAGCTGGATGCTGAGGTCCAAATAACTGGATACTGGGTGCTGAGTAGCTGAGTGCTGGGTTGCTGGGTACTTGGTGCTGGGTACCTGGGTGGTGAATAGCTGGGTGCTGGGGACTGGGTGCTGGGTGGCTAGGTACTGAGTCGCTGGGTGCTGGGTACTGGTTGGGTGCTTAGTAGTTGCATGATGGGTAATGGGGGCTAGGTGCTGAGTAGCTGCATGCTGAAGGCTGGCATCTGGGTGCTGAGTAGCTGGGTGCTGGGTGGCTGGGTGCTGGGTACTGGGTAGCTGGGTACTGGCTGGCTGGGATGCTGGGTACTGGGTGCTGGGTGGCTGGGTGCTGAGTAGCTGGGGACTGGATGCTGATTGGCTGGGTTTGGTACTGGGTGCTGGGGGGTTAGGTGCTGGGTGGCTGGGTACTTGGTAGCTGGGTAGCTGTGTGGGTGGCTGGTTGCTGGGTAGCTGGGTAGTGGGTGGCTGGGTGCTGGGTACTGGTTCGCTGGGTGCTGAGGGCACTGAGGGTTGAGTACCTGGGTGCTCAGTACTGGGTGCTGAGTAGGTGAGTGCTGGCTGGGTACTGGGGGTTGGGGTGCTGAGTACCTGGGTGCTGAGGGCTGAGAACCTGGGTGGCTGGGTAATGGGTGCTGGGTGCTGAGTAGCTGGGTGCCGGGTGGCTGGGTGCCGGGCCGGGATTCGAGCCCCAGTCCCCCTCCTCCCCGCCCTCCCCTAGGCCCCTTGCCTGTCCGTGTGTCCGTCTGTCCGTCTCTCTCTCAGTTGTCCCTGTGTCCACCCGTCTGTCTGTCTGCCTCGGTTTCCCTGCCCATCCGTCTGTCCGTCTGTCTGTCCCCAGGCCTGGGACCCTGTGCGCCTGTCGCTCTGTGCGTCCGTCCATCTGTCTACGTTCATTGGTCCCTGTCTGTCCGTCCATCCGTCTGTCTCCTTGTCTGTCTGTCCGTCTGCCCATCTGTCTGTCCATCTGTCTCTCGCTGCATGTCTGTCTGTCCATCTGTCTCCCTGTTCGTCCATCTGTCCGTCTGTCTGTCCATCCGTCTGTCTGCCGTCCGACTGTCTCTGTGTCTGTCACACTGCTTGTGTGTCCGTCTGTGTGTCCGTCTGTCTGTCTGTCCGTCTGTCTGTCCATCTGTCTCTCTCCCTGTCTCCCTATTTGTCCATCTGTCCTCCCTGTTCGTCCGTCTGTGTCTCTGTCTTTCCATCTGTGTCTTTTTGTCCATCTGTCTGTCCATCTGTCCGTCTGTCAGTCTCCCTGTCCATCCGTCCATCTATGTCTGTCTGTCCATTTGTCCGTCTCCCTGTCTGTCTTTCCATCTGTCCGTCCATCCGACTGTCTCCTTGTCTGTCTGTCTGTCTGTCTGTCTGTCTGTCTCCCTGTCTGTCTATCTCCCTGTCCATCTGTCTGTGTCTCTCTAGCTGCCTGACTGTCCCACAGCCGGTCTAACCGTCTGTCTGTCTGTTTGTCTGTCTGTGTTAGTGCCTGTTCCTGTCTGTGTGTCTCCCTCCCTGTCTCTGTGTCCACCCGTCTGTCCGTCTCTCCCTTCCCCTGTGGGCAGCCGAAGCGAAAGACAGTGAGCCAGGCCCTGCGGCCCAGAGAGTGACCAAGCACCCAGCACCCCTCACGGAGGCACGGGAGGAGGACTGAGCGCCTAGCACACACACAGGAGGACTGAGCACCCAGCACCTCGTGTGGAGGAACGGGAGGAGAACTGAGCGCCCAGCGCCTCCTGTGGATTCATGGGAGGAGGACTGAGCACCCAGGCCCTCGTGTGGGACACAGGACTAACTGCCCAGCACCCACATGAGAAGACTGAGCACCCAGCACTTTGTGTGGAGGCACGGGAGGACTGAGCACCCAGCACCTCATATGCAGACACCGGGGGAGGACTGAGCACCCAGCACTAACAAAGGAAGACTGAGCACCCAGCATCTTGTGTGGAGACGCCAGGGGGGACTGAGCACCCAGAATCTTGTGTGGAGATGCCGGGGAGGACTGAGCACCCAGCACCCACGCAGGAGGACTCAGTACCCTAACCCTGGGTACGTGTGTGCATGCGGGGGGGGGGGCTGGGGTGACCCGGGCGGCGCCATGATCAGGGCCCAGGCTGCAGGCTCAGCTCCACCACGGGCCATGGCTCCACCTCCTCCTCCACCTCCTCCTCCTCCTCCTCCTCCTCCTCCTCCTCCTCCTCCTCCTCCTCCTCCTCCTCCTCCTCCTCCTCCTCCTCCCAGCCCTACCTGCCTCAGTGTCTGTACCTTTTGGCTGGTTTCACTCAGAATATGGCCAGAGAATGGCTGAAGTAAATAACAGGAATGAAGAAAGGAAATGTATGGTGATTAGCAGTTCTTTGAGGGAAATGTTTACCTTTATTCACAAACAGTGTATGTGTTGGTAGTTTTCCTATTGCCAGAGAAAGAGAGTGTTGATTCTAAATGTTAGTTTTTAACATGAGAATCTTAAGCATTATATGTCATAACTCTAAAAAATGTTAGGTGTTTCAGAATCTTTCAAAATATTTATTGTCTTTTTTCTCCTTTATTGTCAAAGTGAAGTACAGAGGGGTTACAATTTCATATATAATGCAGTGAGTACATTTCTTGTCCAACATGTTAACTCCTCCTCCCCTCCACATGCCTACCTCTTCCCTCCTGCTTCCCTTCCACCCACGAGTTGTATGGTTGGTTTACACCAAATGGTTTTGTGAGTATTGTGTTTGAGTTGTTTGTATTTTTATCCTTTGTCTATTGATTTTGATATTTACTTTCTCTTCCCTAGCTCTAATACACGTATATACAGTATCCAGGGTGCTCAGATGAGATACAGTGATAGTGGGGGTAAAACCACAGGAAGGGAATACGAGAGAAAATAAAAGGGTACGGATTCATATCGCATGTTGAAAATAATTACAATAATGATATACCACTTGTTTCCATAACATGGAGCTCATTTCACTTAGAATCATCTTAAGTGTCCATAAGGGCATAGCTATTGGGCTATTATGACTTCGGCTTTGACTAGCCTAAACATGTACTAATTATTCCAAAAACATGTACTAATTATTCCAAGCACCCAGCACCCCTCACGGAGGCACGGGAGGAGGACTGAGCGCCTAGCACACACACAGGAGGACTGAGCACCCAGCACCTCGTGTGGAGGAACGGGAGGAGAACTGAGCGCCCAGCGCCTCCTGTGGATTCATGGGAGGAGGACTGAGCACCCAGGCCCTCGTGTGGGACACAGGACTAACTGCCCAGCACCCACATGAGAAGACTGAGCACCCAGCACTTTGTGTGGAGGCACGGGAGGACTGAGCACCCAGCACCTCGTATGCAGACACCGGGGGAGGACTGAGCACCCAGCACTAACAAAGGAAGACTGAGCACCCAGCACCTTGTGTGGAGACGCCAGGGGGGACTGAGCACCCAGCATCTTGTGTGGAGATGCCGGGGGAGGACTGAGCACCCAGCACCCACGCAGGAGGACTCAGTACCCTAACCCTGGGTACGTGTGTGCATGCGGGGGGGAGGCTGGGGTGATCCCGGCGGCGCCATGATCAGGGCCCAGGCTGCAGGCTCAGCTCCACCACGGGCAATGGCTCCGCCGCCTCCTCCTCCTCCTCCTCCTCCTCCTCCTCCTCCTCCTCCTCCCAGCGGAGGACAGGGGGAGGTGCACGGCTGTCCGGCTGTCCGTGTGTCCATCCGCCCATCTCTTTGTCTGTCTGTCTGTCTCCCTCTGTGTCTGTCCGTCCATCCATTTGTCCATGTGTCCGTCTGTCTCCAGGTCTGTCTGCCCGTCTGCTCATCTGTCCATCTGTCCATCCATCCGTCCGTCTGTCTGTCTCCCTGTTTCTCCGTCTGTCTGTCTGACCATCTGCTCTGTGTGTTTGTCCGTCTGTCTCCAGGTCCATCTGTCCATGACTGTCTGTCTCCCTGTGTGTCTCACTGTGTGCTCATCTGTCTGTCCGTCTCCCTCTCTTGTCTATCTGTCTCCATGATGTCCATCTGTCCATCCGTCCATCTGTGTCTTTTTGTCATCTGTCTGTCTCCAGTTCTGTCTGTCTGTCTCCCTGTCCACCTGTCTGTCTGTCCTGCTCATCTGTGTCCCTGTCTGTCTGTCTGTCCATCTGTCTGCTGTGTGTCTGTCTATCCGTCTCCCTGTCTGTCTGTCTCCATGTCTGTTTGTCCATCTGTCTGCCTGTCTCTTGTCCATGCCTGTTTGTCTGTCTCCAGGTCTGTCCATCTGTCTCCCAGTCTGTCTGTCTGTCTGTTCATCTGTCCGTCCATCTCCCTGTCTCCCTGTCTGTCCGTCCGTCTGTCTTCATGTCTGTCCGTGTCTCGATTCCCATCGCAGTCTGTCTGTCACCGCCCAAGCCCCCAGCCCCCCATGTCCCTCTGTCCCTCCGTCCGTCCGTCTGTCCATCTTCACCAGTCAACTTGTCGCTGACACAGGGAACGCGGGCGCTCAGGAGCCTGCAGGGCAGACGGACGGACGGGTGGATGTGGGCTCGAATCCCGGCCTCCCACATGGCCCACAATGCGTTGCGTTCCCCCTCCCACCCTGGGGGCCCCGGGTTCAGATTCCTGCTCACCTCTGACAGCCCCAGCCCAGGCCCAGCGACCCCAGTGCTGCCGAAGCAGCAGGTGCAGCATGGCTGGCCCGGCGGGGACCCTTGAAACCTCCGACTGTGTGGGTGTGCACACACTCGGGGAGGAAGGGATGGGAGGGGGAGGGGTCACATGAAGTGGGGAGGGAGGGACACGTGACCCTCAGCTCCTTGCCCCAGCCCTCCCTACACGACTCCACCTGCAAAGGCTCCCCCCCATTTGAGGCCTCTGAGGACACTTCAAATCGCCACCTATCCACCCACAGGCCCAGAATGGTCTTGGGGACACTTGAAACCACCCCCCCACCCAGATCCCCATTCCCCCGGGGACACTTGAAACCGCCGTGGGGACACTCAAAACTGCCCTACATCCACTCACAGGCCCAAGGTTTTCGTGGGGACACTGGATACCGCCCTCCATCGATGCACACGCCGAGGGTTGCCTTGGAGACACTTGAAACCACCCCCTAAAGAACTGCCCCCATCATGGGACACTTGAAACTGACCCTCACCCAGACGCCCTCCCCTTGGGGACACTTGAAACCGCCCTCCATCCACCCACAGGCCCAGGGTTGCCTTGGCGTCGCTTAAAACCGCCCCCTACAGAACCACTCCAACCCGGGGACACTTGAAACCGCCCTCCATCCACCCACAGGCCCAAGGTGGTCCTGGTTACACTTGAAACCACCCCCCCCCAGAGCCCCTCCCCATTGGGATACTAGAAAACACCCTTGGGACACTTGAAACCGCCCTGGGTACACTTGAAACCACCCACCACAGACCCCTCCCCACCCTGGAGACACTTGAAACGAATCGCCCCAGACCCCTTCCCCCGGGAACACTTGAAACCGCCCTCCATCCACCCACAGGCCCAAAATGGTCCTGGGGACACTTGAAACCACCCCCCACCCAGAATCTCTACTCCTGGGGACACCTGAAACCTCCCTGGGGACAGTTGAAACCGCCCTCTGCTCCCCAAACTCCACCGTGTTGCTCTAGGAGCCCTAGGTCAGGGTGCGGGCTTCCCTGGCCCGGATGCACAGGCCCGGTGAGGCCCGGGTTCGAGGCCTGGCAGGGCGTAGGTGTTGTCTGAGCCTCCCAAGACCTCAATGTGGGGGGAGACTCGCCATGGGGCAGGGGTAAACTGAGGCACGGGGCGGTTCCAGGAGCACTCACCGGGGAGTCCTGGGAGACCAGCTGGCCACCATGCTAAAAGAACAGAGCACAGGCCTCAGTCTGCATTGACTGCGGGGCAGGGTGCTGGACCGTGTACTTCTGGGTGATGTGCTTAGTACTCCCACGTGCTGTGTGGAGTACTCCCCAGTGCTGGGCTGAGTACTCCCATTTCACACTAATCCTGAAACCCACCTCTCCCAACCAATACTGGACTGAGTAGTCCAGGGTGCTACAACCAGTACTCCCTGGTGCTGGACTGAGTACTCCCGGGTGCTGCACTGAGTACTCCCATCCCTCCCCGGTGCTGGACTGAGTACTCCCATCCCACACCAATCCGGAACCCCACCCCCTCCTGAACGTTGCTGGACTAAATACTCCCCACCAGTGATGGACCGAGTACTCCCGGGTGTTGCACTGAGTACTCCCATGCACAGGGGCAGCTGGTACCGGAAGTCGTACTTGCTCCACTGCCTCCAGGTCCTGTGTGGCTCCCACCATACCTGCCAGCCCCGGGGGCCGCAGGCAATGCTCACGTTTCACAGGGGGTCAAAGTGTTCTGAAAACTGCCACAGATGAATGGAGGGACACCGGGTGGGGTGGGGGGGCTCGAAACTGCCCTCGGTGGTGCCAGGAATACTTGAAACTGCCCTTGTGGGTCTTGGGGGACACTCAAAACTGCCCTGGATGCTCATTGGGACAGTGGAAACCGCCTTCCATCCACCAAGGTGCTCGTGTGGACACTTGAAACCGCCCTCAGCGGTCTCGGGGACACTTAAAACCGCCCTGGATGGTCCTGGGAAAACTTGAAGCTGCTTTTGGGGGTCATGGGGAACCCTTGAAATCGCCCTAGGTGGTCTTGGGGATACCTGAAACTGCCCTCCATGCACCAAAGTGCTCGTGGGGATACTTGAAACCACTCTCGGTGGTCTCGAGGACACAAATCCGCCCTCGGTGTTCTTGGGGACACTTTAAACTGCCCTTGGTGGTCTCTGGGATACTTGAAACCGCCCTGGGTGGTCCAGGGGGGTACTGGAAACCACCCTCACCAATTTCACGGGCATAGAGCCAGGCGTCCAGGAAGTGGACGGGGCCAGCGGGGCTCGAGCCGGTGACCAGGGCGTAGGTCTGGGCCCAGAGGCCAGCAAGATCGGGGAGGATGCAGCCCACCTGGAGGCCGGACTGGCACATGTCGGCCAGCACTCATGGTACAGGCCGGTCCTAGGGAGTGGTGGGGCATTAGAAACTCACAATGGCCGAAGGGGGTGACATTAGAAACCGACAGTGGCCAACAGAGGTGGCATTACAAACTGACAATGCCAAAGAGAGGCGTTAGAAACTGACAATGGCGGGATGAGCGGGGAACAATAGAAACCGACAATGGTGGGGAGGGGGCATTGAAACCGGCAGGGGTGGCCCCACCTGGAGTCAGGATCCTGAAGGAATACTGTGTCCCCTGCGGTGCCTGCGGCCCCAGTGCCCATGAGCAGTTCAGGGCCTGGGCCTCGAAGACATAACACACAAGGCCTGGGGAAACGACATGGCGGGGGGGGTGGAGGGTGGAGGGCCTGTGGGGAGACTTACCCCTGACCCTTCAACCTCACGACCTCTGACCCTTCAACCCCAAAACCCCTGACCCTTCAACCCCATGTCCCCTGACCCGTCAACCCATGACCCCTGACCAGTTCAACCCCATGATTCCTGAACTTTCAACCCAATGACCCCTGAACCTTCAACATATGACCTGTGACCCCTGACCCTCGATCCCCCGCCCCCTACCCGGAACCTCAGGACCTCACCCGGGTTTGTGAACCCCAGGCCTTTGGTCAGGGGCCTCCTGGCCACAGTGAGTGTAACCTCGAACTCGACTCCCTGGTACCACAGGAGATCCCAGAATTCGCAGCTACATTGTCCGACGGGGACCTTGGAGAGCGGGGGGGGTCGGTGCCTTGACATAAACCGGAACACCTGGGAGATCCATTCGTCCATCCATGCCTCAACTTAGCCCCCGGAACACCAGGGAATGTGGGCCAGCCCACCCCTGCCTCAGTTTACCCCACCGCCCCCACCATTGGCCTCCCAGGGTGGGGGCCTGGTGTCTCCGTCGTGCCTCGATTGCCCCAACTGTCCAGCAGTGTGACCGACCCCTTGTTCGGGTTCACAACGATGCACCGGGCCTCTGTGGTGGTGGCCACACAGTGCAAGCTTAGCCTGTGGCTCCTGGAGTCGAAGGTCAGGCCCAGGTCAGGTACAGGGTCAGGGGTCGCAGGGCCCAAGGTTGGGGGGGTCTCAGGGGTCAGGAGGGCGCGGGGAAGCTTCCAGAAGATGGTGTGGGAGTCTCTGGTTGGGTTGGGGGGGGTCACGAGGAACAAAGGTGAGAAGTCAGGATCATCCATACAAGGGTACTGTGTTCGAATCCTCCCTTGGGCTGATGGAGGAACCAGAAAGGAGGTGAGTTACCCGGATGAGCTTCAGCCATGAGGACGAGGAGGAGGAGGAGGAGGGGGAGGAAGATGGAGGCTGCAGACCAGGGGAGGATCAGGGCAGGAGGCCTGGACCTGGAGAGCACTGTGGAGACAGCAATGGGGATGGGTGGGTGGGTGGGTGGGTGGAAGAGTGGGTGGATTGATCGGTGGGGGGGGTGGATGGGTGGGTGGATCTATGGGTGTGTGGATGGGTGGATGGGTGGGTGGATGAATGATGGGTGGGTGGATGAATGATGGGTGGGTAGATGGGTGGGTGGATGGTTGGGTGGGTGGGTGGATGGATGGGTGGGTGGGTGGATGGGTGGGTGGATGGATGGGTGGGTGGGTGGATAATTGGGTGGGTGGGTGGGTGGGGGATGGGTGCTTGATCTCATCCCTCTCTCCTTCCCCCTCCCTCTCCTCCCTGGTGGCCCCTGGGGCTTTCACACTCACTGCAGGCCATTGGCACGTCGGGTCCGGTGTGGGGAAGCCAGGGTGCCCGTCTTGGTTCCGGGGGTTTGGGCTGTCAGGTGTGGACCCCCGGGTGGGTGTCCTGGGGAGCTTGGGGCGGCTGGGCCCTGACGTTTCTGGGCTCCGGACGGGGAGTGGATGCCGCTTCCCCTTTCTCGCTTCTCCTGGGGGTTTCCTGGCTCCTGAGCATCTCATTCTCCTTTCTCGGGGATGGGGAAGCCAAGGCGGCACCCCGGTGAGGACAGGCCTTGGGGCCTCGGGGGTGCGGGTGCCATGCACAGACAGACGGACAGACAGACAGACCTGAGTCCTCCTTGGGTGGTGGTGCTGGGTGCTGAGTCCTCCTGGGTGGTGGTATTGTGTGCTGAGGCCTCCTGGGTGGTGGTATTGAGTGCTGAGTCCTCCTTGGGTGGTGGTGCTGGGTGCTGAATCCTCCTTGGGTGGAGCCGGGTGCGTCTCCCAGACAGAGAGACACAGTCCAGTCGGAGGAATGGAGGGGCGGACAGAGGGATGGACATGTGGATTGGGAGACGGAAAAGGAGGGACGGGCGGACACACAGACGGAGAGAGGCGCAGACACACAGACAGACGGACAGACAGGACAACATAGAGACAGACAGGGAGACAGACAGATGCACAAGAGATGGACAGACAGATGGACAGGGAGACAGACACATAGACAGACAGATGGATGGACAGATGCAGGGGGCCCTGCACCCCGGGCGCTCTCCTGACCAGCAGGAGAGGCAAGGAGGCGCGCCCCTCCCCGCCGAGGGTGAACCCAGAATAGGTAATAAGCAGCAAGTCGTCCGCACGCAGCCCAACCCAACCTTTATGCCACAGTTAGATGGTCAGTCGACTTGGGCAGAGTTCAAGACCGCTCTCTGTTTATTGGCGCGAACCCCATCTTAAGTATGGGCAATGGCAGCAGGAAGAGGAGGGGTGTAACATACCTAGTCAGGGGCTACGATTGGCGGTCGGAGCTGTCCGTCAAGGGTGGAAGACCATGGGACCTCCCTAAGGGGCGGCCTGAGTCTATGTCACTACCAGCAGGACCACCCCAGGTTACTGCCTAGAGCTGCCTTCCAGTTCCAGACCCCGAAGGCAGGCGGGGTTAGCCAGGATCCCTCTCCCCGGAGGCGGTGCAACAGTCACACAACTCCAGGGCGTGCACAGTCGGGGCCAGGCGGTGCGCCCCACATCTCCTCCTTTTCTGTTTAATAAGCTGGTGGATGTCCTACTCGAGAAAGCGCCTGTCTTAGGTCGTCCCCCCTGAAGGATCTTACCTGTCATTGGCTGGCCATCCTAGCTCGTCGGGCCACCCTGCCTATGAGGCTTGCCAGCCCCAGCAAAGGAACAAGGCGGGAGGAGAGGGGTCTGTGCTAAAGAGGAGGCCCTGCTATTTCTGCCTCACGCCTGTGCACTCTGGTAGGCTGCACATCCTGGAAGGGGCCATGACCAATTTCATAGGGTTCCCAAATGGCTAAAGGCAGCATAATGCTGCCAAACCACCGTTGACTGGACAGCTCTGGCTCATTGCTTAAGAACTAGGGGAAGCCTATTTGCCCTAGCATGGTCAGGTGTAAATACAGAGGCTATATAAGCACAGAGGCAAATGCAAACACAGGTCATGGGGGTCTCTCCCACGAGGAGGAGAGGGTAGGGGAGCCACCAGCATTCCTTCCAGAGGGACCAGCCAACACAGCAAGCCTGCAGCTCCCAATGAACAGTACCCACACCTTGCTCCCTGTTGATCTTGCTAGCACCTGGCACGGGACCGTACATGGGGGGAATGGAGTGGATCGGGTGAGAGAACAGAAACACTTATTTCCTTGAAGCTTAAGAACATAATGGGAGGGCTGAAAGTGAGGAAGTGGGTGGATGGACCTTGAATAAACATTCAGAACCATCTAGTTCTCCTTTCTGTTACAACCTAAAGCCTGCAAGACCAGAGATCTGTCACACAACTCTCTATCTTATTGGCACCAAAAGGGTCCGAGGACATGTTAGATTGTTGCAGAGCCATAAATGAAGTACTCATTTTCAGTACTTGATGCACTTAGGGTACATTTGAAACCCATTTCCCTCTTCTACCTTTACGCTTCTATCTCCCTAACACACCTGAAGCCAAGTTTATCATCCAATTGAGGAGGAAGAGAGCAGAGGAGGAGGAGAGCAGAGGAGGAAGAGAGCAAAGGAGGCGGAGAGCAGAGGAGGAGGAGAGCAGAGGAGGAAGAGAGCAGAGGAGAGCAGAGGAGCTCAGAGGAGTGCAGAGGAGAGCATTATTTATTTTTGTTTGTTTTGCTCCCAGCTGGGAGGAGAGCCACAGGCTGAGGATGGTCCTTGCCTGCGGGTCCCCGTGCTGAGCCCCATACAGGTCCCTCACCGCGCCTGCCTGGCACCTACTCTGCCAACTACTTGTGCAGCCGCCAGGACTGAACTTTGGAGGACTTGTCGCTACTCCTCTGGCCAGTTGTCTTGGCAGGAGGTAGAAGGTGGCCAGAGGACCCCCCCCTTACCATGCTGGTGAAGAAGCCTGTGGGGAAGGGAGCAGGGTGAAAGGCTGTATCTGAAGAACCCAGCCCTTCCAGGCAGCATTGCACCTGTGCCATGCCCCCGTGCACCACCCTGGCCACCCTCCTCTCCGGGGTGGCCATGATTTCGTGTCTGTAACTTGGGGTGAAAACCAACGACCTTCAGGCAAGGATCCTCACCCTGGAATCTGCTAAAAGGGCACCCTCCGTTCCCCTGCTGCCGGAGAAGGCAGATCAGCTGAAGACCATAGTCAGGTGTGTAAGGCTGGGCCTTGCTCGAGGGGGAGTTGCATGTGGATAGAATTTTGCACAGGTTCAGTCAGTCTACAGGATCCACCCTTACTGGTTATACAGTTGATTTGGGATGTGTGAGCCTCTGTGGTATCTATTTATTCAAGTCCCTTCCTTGGTTTCTCTCCAAGTCTGTGTGGAGGATCTTCCCTCTGTCTTCCTTAAGGATTGCATGTTGCAATGGCAGTAGGGGCTTTGCCCGGCTGTTTAGTTTTGTGGAGTCTGGGCTGTCAGCATTCTCAGTTGTATGGAGAATATTCATTGTAATGCTCACATCTGTTTTTCATCTGATAAGGTTAGGCCTTATCAATAGAGAATGGTAAGCACTCTTAAAAGTGAAATAAGCCCATAGATTTAAAAATTCATTTAACTCGGAATTCTTTTCATATTAAAGGTTTTAAAAATTGGGAAAAAAAAGTTTTCCTTTGTTTTTTTGGAGGGGGAGAGTTAACAGAGGTTGTGCTCAGATATTGATGAATGGAGAATTGAAAGGGATTCCTTTAAAGATGACTTAGACTCCAGTAGGGAGAGGGTAGTTTTTCTGCCAGTGGAGAGATGCAGTAGTTGCAGCCCGAATGTGATAAAGTATGTCTACAACATTGGCTGTTATTGATAGGACACACATTGCCATGAGCTGCATTGTTAGTGCCGGAGTTTTGCCTTGGCTGTGCAGGGAGAGGGTGTGTTAGGTCCTCTCCCTGAGGGCTATATGCAGATGTCCCCACCTAATTAAGTCTCCACCCAGTTACCTGGGTAACCTGCAGACCTGGAGGCAGTTACCTTTCCCTGAGGTCACCTCATAATCCACCGGGCCACACCCCTTGCCCCTGCCCTAGATAAAGCAGGGCTGGGTGGGGGTCGCGCTCTCTCTCTCTCCCCCCCCCTCTCTCTCCCTTCTCTCTGGCCATGGATCATCTTGGCCACAGGCCAGCAGTTTGGTAATAAACTTTTCTCTCCTGCCTGAATACCGCGTGGCGTTCTCCTTTACCGGCTACCTACTTTAAAAACCTAACAGGGTGGTGATAGTTGAATAATGAAGAAAGGTATTACCCAAATCTTTCAATCTATGTCAATGTTAAATTGATTTTTAAATTAAAAACAAAATTATGTCTTGAGTACTGTTAGCATTGGCTAAGATCCATGCACTTACATAAATGCTGTTTGTGCAGGCTATCAAACATTATTAACAGCCACAGAGGAAGAGTCCCTGAAGAACTCACAGAACTGGGATACTACTGCTAGCTCTTAATATATCTTCTTTTCCTACAGGAATCCTACGAACACATGGCTAAACTGAGAATCACAAGAGAAACACCTTCTGAGTGCAACTGTCCAGCAGGTAAGAAATGAAACTTAACTAGGTTCCATCTAGAGGAGAGCATTTGCAAACAAAAGATCATATGCCTGTCAGGTCTACCTGTAACAGTAACAGAGAAAGAATGCAGACCCAACTTGCTTTAAGAAAATCAACATGTCTCCCTTTGACAGATGGTGAGTAAAGCCACAAATATTATTTTAAGCAGCATACCAGTGTCTGTGAGGGGAAAAAAAAGAGCTAATCACCATGAAAAATATTGGCAAGGGGATATACAAATTTCTTAGTATCCCGGATTGAAAAGTCATCTTCAATTTTATTAAATAACTTCAGTGTTCGTGGTGAACCTGGTCTGAATAGCTGTGAAGCCCTGGTGTCTAATGTTATATTAGTGCAGAGTTTTTTGTGGTTATTATATTCGCAAGTGATCTGACCTGTAGGTAAAAATGAAGACTAAAGGAAATTAGTTCTTTATTTTGTTCTCAGTACCTTGCCAGAAATATTCTTCCATGTTGTCCATTTTTCTGTGTAGTTATAAGAAACCATAGTGACAGTGTGTATTAGAAGGATAGAGACGAAAGGGTAGTGAATGAGCACCCCCACCCCCCACCCCGGAATCATTAAATCTTCATTCAGAGACTTCTGAGCCTTGGTTGTTGTCTGTAGACCTAACAATTTAAAAGCTCTTGGAATATGGCCAGGGGAAGGCATTTAGTGGATCCAATGTTATATAAGGCATCAAAACTCCCATGAATCTCAAGAAGTTCTTTAGATAAACATGGTGAATGTATTTATGAACATTCTAGTTTCTTTCATCCTTATGCATGGAAAATGAGTCTTTTTCTCTCATATGGAAGAGCTCATTTCAATGTAGTCATGTGCTTCATAATGACACTTCAACCCAAGACAGGTCACAAATATAACAGTGGACCCCTAAGATTGTGTAACCTAGTGATGTCATAGCCAGCTTAGTTTGTGTGAGTGAGCTGTGTGATGTTTGCTCAGCAGTGGGATGGCAACAGCACAGCCCTTAGAACACGCCCCAGTTATGATTAAGCTGCAGGTGACTGTGAAAAACTTTGCGGCTGCTGTTCACTGCTGGCTCACGCCTGTAATCCTGGCTACTCAGTAGGTGGAGATCTGAGAATTGCAGTTCAAAGCCAGCCTAGTCAGCAAAGTCTATGAGACTCTTATCTCCAACAAACTAAGAAAAAGCTGGAAAAGGCACTGTGGCTCAAGTGGTAGAACGCTAGCCTTGAGCACAGAGAGGCTCAGGGATAGCACCCAAGACCCTGAGTCCAAGCCCCAGGACTGGGGATAAAAAGGACTACTGCCTGTAATTTCTTATAGTTTGCAGTTGGTTTTTGTCTCATGATAACTAGTTCAGGCACAGTTTAGACTTTTCAATTTTCAGGTTATACAGCATAAAAGCTTTTAGTATTTGTATTTAGTATTTGTATTTGACCATCTTTGAGATATATTATTTTTTCAGTGAAGGCTTTTGATGAGAAGACAAAGCGTGGGTGTTTGACATTGTGTGTTTCATCCTGAGTAGTTGAGAAAGACCTCAGAAGTAAGATATTCAAGGGAAGAACTTTTCCAGGACAGGAATGAAATCACAGCTGCCCCTGCCCCATAGAGATGATGTTAATTTCCCCGACAGTGGGTAGGGTAGGTATAGGACTTCACAAATCACACCTGGCAGGAAAGAGCATCTTTTGAATATACAAAAAAATCCAGTACACGGGCTGTGTGTATGTGGGGAGCTTAAATTTAATTTGGAAGATTCATAACAAACTTGGTAAAATGTTGAAAAGTGACCACACTGAGTTCTATTTCCAGAGGAGATACTATTGTTTTTATGATGCTTCATGTAGGCCAGTGATTGAACTCTTGTCATCTGGGAGAAAGCTATTATCCTTAAGAGTTTGCTGTATATTCCCTGGGATGATTATTACAGACTTTGTTTTTCCATCTTGCTTTTTTTGGGGTCAGTCCTGGGCCTTGGACTCAGGGCCTGAGCACTGTCCCTGGCTTCTTCCCGCTCAATGCTAGAACTCTGCCACCTGAGCCACAGCGCCCCTTCTGGCCGTTTTCCATATATGTGGTGCTGGGGAATCGAACAGAGAGCTTCTTGCCACTAGGCCATATTCCCAGCCCTGTTTTTCCATCTTAATGTGATAAATGAATAATAAACAGCAATTCTCTTGGGTTGTTGTTTATTGGTTGCTCTATCACCTGCTTTCCTTCTTGCCACCACTAGAACTCTGCATTACATCAGTTTTTACCTGGCTCCTTGGGAGGGAACTCTGAAGGGGCACATTCAAACACACAGAACCAGATGGGGTTTTTGGTGAGTTACAGAAATAAACTCAGTTCTGCTTGTCCAATAACAAGACATCACCCAAACGCAGGCTTTGTGTTAAAAGATTCTGGAGAAAACCAGCTGATGCAGGATTATCTTAGGGAATGAGCTGGCTGGCCAAAAGGGCTTAGAAAGAAGATATGGCACTTCCCACCTGATTTGGCTGGAACCTCTGTTCGCCATGTGTGACTAAGACTTGTCACCCAGACATCTGTTTGCAGGACAGAGTGAGACAAGTGTGACCTCAACTCAGTTCCTGTGGACACATGCCCATCCATTGAAGTTGACACTCTTGATGACAGGCTGAGTCTCAGAGCCAAGGGTCGGTAGCAAAGAAGCAAATTTGTGTTGTTTGTACTCACTGATGGCTTCTGCTAGAACTCAGGTCTTACTGGGGTTTTCCCAGGTAGCCTCTGTGGGAAGGCTTTGAGGATGATTTATTGAATGGCTTCTCACAGTAGGAGAGGCTCTTTGTGATTTACTTTCTATAACTAGGACAGTTTTAAGTGCTAGCAATCTTAGGATTTGTCCCCTGGGCAGAGGGACTCCAGAGCTAGAAGCCTCATAAGGAATCCAGAATGAGCTGGATATGTCTAGACTGCAATCTTAGATCTGATACTAAATAATGGTGTGACTGTGATCAAATGAATGCACTTCATTTTTTCACCAGGAAAAAAAAAGAGTAGAAATTCCTTCTCCATTGTACGATTTATGTAAATTGTTTGGCATATTAGTGTTTAGAGCTTAAATAATACTTCTGTTTTTTTTGTGTTGGTTTTTTTTTTGTAAGTTTCTCAGAAAGACTAGTCAAATTCTCTTACCACTAAAGCTGCACCCACAGTTCATTAGTCTTTTTCTTACATTCCTTCCTCTGCTCCACAGAGGAACAAGTGGGAAATGTTGCAAAAGTTGCTCAGAACCTAAAGCTAATGTACATGGCGGTTAGTTAAACATCTGTAGGTCATTTATAAAGATAATCTTGCCTGTCAGTATCTCTTGGTGTTGTAGCAGTGGAATTTGGGGTTTTCATGATACCTAGTTTTGTCTCCAAAGTGTTCACCAAAATGACAGGGGAAACAGACCATTTAGACCGAAGCATACCGGGTAGAAAGACTTGGATTTATTGGGCATGGACTTAGTAAAGAGTGTCTTTACAGCTTCAATATGAGATGTTTACCAAAATGAGTGTCTTCTCCATCTGACTCGTAGACCTATTCAAATCAGATTTATTTATACAGTGATATTTATAACATAAAATTGGACAGTCATTATTATATCATCTTTGTCCTCAGTAGAAAGGCATATTTACCTTTTTTGTAAGATCAAGAGACGCTCTAGAAAACCAAAAGAAAATTTTCTTTTAAGAACCCCAAATAATTCATCAAAGCTATGTTTAGCAGACTTGCGTTAGCAATGGCAGAGACAAGGAAATAACAGCTGCTATTTGTGGCTTGATCCCTGTCATACCTGACTGTCTCTAAGAGAGTAACTTGGCTCATCACTATGGCTACAGAATTCTACTTCAGGTTGTGTTCTTTGGATCTTCCATGAAGTATGCATAAAGCAGGCATATTTACAGAAAGGTTTCTCTGTCCAGCCAATGAAGAACGATGGGAATGGATACACCATTCAAGTGATAAGAACTCATTCATCAGTACCATTGGCCTCCTCAGCCTATTAGGTGTTGAAAAGATATGTCCCAGCCATCCCAGAGGACCATGCAGAGATCATCACAGACAGGAGAAGAAGGTTCAAAAGGAGGTTTATTAGTGGGGCCATAGTTCCCATGGGAGAGGGAGCTACATGGTGTCTGCACCTTATCCAGGTGGCAGCTTCTCTCTCTGGGGGTAAAGGGGAAGTAGATAGGTAGTGAGTAGGAGTGGCTCATTAGGTATGGGTGGATCTGGGGGCTAGTGGGAGGAGCTGAGGACCTGAGGCTAAGGAAATGCAAACAGGTATAAGAACCTCTGTGGTGTCATCCATGAAGAATAGGAAATGAAGAAAGCCACCTTGGCTTTTTCATTAACATGTTACACAATCTTGTGCAAATCATTTCCACATATGGCTTTTTACAAACTGGTCATATCATTGTAAGTAAGAGCTGGGCAATAACGACTTAGCATCTTAGTCAATTCTCTACCTAGCATAAATTCTAAACAGTACCAGATTTTGGGATTTTTTTTTGGGGGGGGGGGCAAATGAGGCAGACTTGCCCTGCATCCTCATGGAGTTTCTAGTTCCATGAAGATGACACCAAATGTTAATTTGAAAAGGACTTTCCATGTGGGATAAGCAAAATCAAGAGGAGTACATTTTGGAGCTTATAACCTAAATCTATGAAATGTTTACAATATGGGAAGTTGTTTAAATGGTTTGGTGGTAGAGAAAGAAAACTATACTTATGTTTCAGAAATTCATAATAGAAGAAAATATGGCTCCTGAGAAAATCTGTAGGAATGGATACAAAGTTTGTTGGTTGCCTTTTGAATTTCTAAGAATTGATGGATAGGTAGATAAAGGTACACTGGTAGCTGATCTGCTGATATTCCAAATGAAAGAAACATGATATTTTTTTTCTTGGTCATGGGGCTTGAACTCTGGGCCTGGGCTCTGTCCCTGTGCTCTTCAGCTCTACTCCCTGAGCCACTTTCTAAACATGATTTTTAATATAGAATGGACAGCCTGTTCTATATGATGGTAGTCTACTATATTCTATGAATAGTGAGAATAAAGTTGAGAACTTCTTGTGTGGAGTGTTTAACAGCTATGTTATGGAAATGAAAATGGCAGATATTCTCCACTTCCTGTGACACAGAACAGGGCACAGTGATGAGGGTGCCCCCACGAATATCCCCAGTAAGTCTTTCTCAGGCCTACTGAATCCAAAAGGCTGGACATGACATGCTCAGTGACTTTTCTGCTGAGAGTGGACAAGGACAAGTTGCCTTTTGAAGGGGTGTTCTTGTTTCTTCTCTTTTGTCTGCCTTGTTTACAAATGAAGAAGCTAATTCTTCCAATTCTTGCTCTGTGATGCTTGGCTTGGAACTTGAGGCCTTTTCCTTGCTTCATTTAAGCCACTCCTCCAGTTCCTTTTTTTTTTTTTTTTGGCTTTTGAGTTATCTTTGGATAGTCTTTTGGGCTGGCCAGCCCTCCCCTTCCTCTATCTCTTCCACCTTTCTCCCTTTTCCTCTGCCCTTTTCACTCTTCTTCCCCTTTAACTCCTCCTCCCCTCCCTCCCCTGCTTTTCATTTGATCAGGTGGTCTCAAGACTGTGCTCCTCCCTACCTCTGTTCCCCAGTATCTGGGAAACAGAAGTGTGCCACGATGTCCGGCTTCCTTTCCCTTTCTCACTGTAGTAATTCCGTTGGTAATTATGTAAAAGGATACCAATACTACATGGAGTTTCAATTCACTGTAGCTTATTCGATGTGTAGGAGCAAGCATTCTTTCAAGGCCACAGTCTGCTCTGCTTCTGATTGCTTTGTAAGGCTGTAAAATCAACTCTGTGACATGACCCAAATGGAAGCCATCCAAGACCTATCATGAAAAACTGCTTGGGTGCCCTCCTTACCACGTTAGAGACTCTCTGTGGTGGTTTGGTGGAAGTGGTGAATGTGAAAACTGTTTATGGATGACTGAGCTGCAGGCTGAAACCTGAAACCCAGGATATGACTGGCTACACCTAGAAGCATTGCTACCTAACCTGGCTTGCCAAGATGGGTGAAGTTTGGTGGGGTGGTTTAAAGTGCCATGGAATTTCACAATGCCCCCAATCCCTCCCCAATTTGTGTTAACAATGGTGATTCTTACGTGGAGATAGGAGGAACTGAGCTAAATAGGAGTTCACTGCTCCACCAGTTTCTTCCCAATTGAATTGCGAGCTATCCCTTGTCTTCTTTGGTGATGGACAAAATCAGTAGAGAAAGCAAATAGTTTCTCCAACCCATCAGCTCTAAGATACCTGAAATGCAGTCAATGTTGCACTTGTGTATAATAGATACAGCCACAGCCATGAACTTTGGGCTAGTATTCCAACAGCTAGAATAAGTGGAATTAATACTGTCATTCAACTTACTGTGGAACTTCTTCCCCTCAAAATTTGGAATTTCTATGAGTACAGGATAATTTGGAATTGCGATGACACTTCTGACGTCATTGCCTCCAGAGATGTCACTGCCTCTTCAGTTGAAGGCCTTATTCTCTTCATGAATGGTAGTTGAAATGTATTCATTTCCCTTCATAATGTGTTCCTTACATTGATCACTAGATTCATGCAGTTTTTGTTATAAGGGCATACTTATAGGCTTTGACACCTAAAATGTAAAAAAAAAATTATAATTTCAATTTATAGGCGTTCTGTTCTTCGTTATGGACATGAAGCTTTAATTCTTGTATTTAAAATATATTCACACGTTATAAAATACAATGATCATATTTACTCTAATTGAGTTAATTGTATCAAGCTCTGGCTTGTACATTATGGTATAACTGGGAGTCAGAATATATGTCTAGATAGTCTTCTTTGTTATCGGTTCCTCTCGCCTCTTCTCCCACTTTTCTCACCTCTTTTCCTCCTCTTCCTTCTCCCTTTTCTTCCCAAAGAGCTCAGTGTTCCTCACTGAACGTGAGGAACCTATTCCTTAATCTGTTCGCACTAGGAAGTTCGAGAAATGCACAATGTAACCCACTGTGATATCATACATCACAAACATCAACATCTCTCACCCCATCCGTCTGCCTTAAAGTCTGAGATTTTTTTAAGCCTTTAAGTCATCCCAGTTTTTGACATGTTTCTGTGCATTTTTTCATTTTTCTTTGTGCTTTTATACTTTTTGTTGCCAGCACCAGGGCTTGTACTCAGGTCCTGAGTGCTATCCCTTAGCCTTTGCACTCAAGGATAGTGGTCTACCACTTGAACCACAGCTCTGTTTCCTGATTTTTTGGTGATTAATTGTAGATAAGAGACTTTCTGGTGCATGCTTTCTTTGAACCTTGATTCTCAGAAATCATTCTCTTGAGGATTACAGACATGAGCCACTGGCACCTTGCTCCTTTGAGCTTTTATTCTTCACACATACGCACATAGAGTCTTGTCAACAAGTTGCTGCTGCCATTAACTTTTTAATATAGTTATTGTTAACACTAGAGTTTTGTTGAGCAGTTAATGTTTAGCTGGCCAAATAGTATCTGCAACATAACTTTCCCCCAAATTACAATGTCCCTTAGTATCTGAAGTGGGTTGGCTCTACAACCCATGTGGCTAATGAAGTTCTTTTGATATAAAACAGTATAATACTTGCATATAAACTACAAACATCCTGCATATACTTTGTCTTCTCTAGATTGCTTACAGTAAGTAATATAATTGAAATAATGTGTAGCTAGATTTTATACCATGTTATAGGGCATTATGACAAGAAAACAGTGTGAATGTGTTTTAGTACAGATGCACTGCTTTTCCCTTAAAGATGTACAATCTGTAATTGGTTGAATTTGCATATGCAGAGTATTTATTTGTGCATTATTTATAGAAACTATGGTGTAAGAAATTTGGTCTTTGGTAAAATGATGATGGTTCTATGTTGAAACTGAAATGGACACCATGAGGAGACTGTGAGTTTTGTGTCTGCATTTAAATGACAGGCAAGATCTTGAGAAATTACTAATATTGTAGCCAATATTGACTGAGAAATCCAATGCATTTCACAGAGAGAGTGTAAATCTGGCCACATTGTAACGAGTACAACAGAAGGAAAATTGAAAGACTAACTTGTTCCCATTGAAATGAATGTCCACTGTCATCAGGTGTTTGAGCAGGGAGTTGTGGATAGCTCTTTGGCCAAGCAAAGCACATTTTATACGTGTCTGGTAGGACATGCAATAGAATGACACAGCAGCTCTACAAGCTATTGAGCTTTGGTGAGTGATAGTTTTCCCTTCCATATATCGTTTCAAACTATGGGCTTCAAGGAAGTCTGCAACATAAAAATGACTTTTTGTTTTGACAGACCTGGGGCTTGAACTCAGGGCCTGGGCACTGAGCTTTTGCTCAAGGCTGGCACTCAGCTCTACTCTGAACTATCTGTTGGTTGGAGCTAAGTGTCTTGTGGACTTTTCCTGCCCAGGCTTGCTTGTGATCCTCAGATCTCATTTCTGAGTAGCTAGCATTGTAGGCATAGGCCACCAGTACCTGACTTCCTGACTTTTTCTCCTCTGTCCTTTGTCCTCCTCCTCAGGCCCCCTTCCTTCCTTCCTCCTCCTTTTTTCATCTTTCTTCTTTTTTCCCTTTTCTTCATTGCTTTGCTTTCTGAGAGAAGTCAATGATCAGCCAACCATGAAATGGGAAAGTGGACCAAATAAGGCTGGATAATTTATTTGAGCCAAACAGAGGTATTATAATCTATTAAAAATATTTAGCCAAACACACTGTATCTGTGACTTTATCTCCTAACCCTGCAGACTGTCTGGTAGTTGCCCAGGACCTGAGGCAGGAAGGCGGACCCGTGTGCCTGAACTTTCCAGTCATGTCTTTGCAACTGGTAGTTTTTAATAAAAGAAAAACTCTAACATTGTGAAATTACATCAGTGAAGAAACCATAGCTTTTTATGTTCTTGTATATGCTTTTCTTCTGTGCAACGTTATTCAATGCCCTAAATTTCAGCTACTTTTGAGATATTTTCTTGAATATTGAGATTAGTCTGGAAATCAGGCTAGGAATAAATGAAGTGCTGGTGTGGTAATAAAATTTATGTTACCATTTTATGAATATGAAAATGTCTAATTGTTATAACACAAGGTATCTTTGGATTAGAAGTCTAGGACATTTTATTCTTTTACACCTTTTTTTTAAAGCAGGAAAACCTTTGCTTCTACCATCAGTCTTGAAGCAGAAATCCCAGAAAAGAGAATTTTATAATCAGTCACAAAGAATTCCTACACGCTTCATGTATCCCTTCCTCATCATTTCCCATTTCTTAGGAGTCTCCACATTGTTTAATTGTAATCATGTGCAACTAGCATTTTAAAGCTTCACACTGCTTTCACATTTATGGGATATGATGAGAAAATTAAGAATGGTTGAAACTTAAGAATAAATACAGGAAACTTAAGAGTAGATGTAGAAATGCGACTCCACCAGGCTTTCATGGAGCACACATTACCTCAGTGGGCTTCATGTTGTGGCCATCCATATATAGAAGAACAAACTAGAAGGTGCACTGTCCCAAACAACCCTCATTCTAGTCAGGCCCCTCTCCTGTACTCTGCTTTGCAATTCTGTAGCAGGAATCTAAACTCTGGTTTCCTTCCATTGCATTGGTGTTGTTTGACCTGACTTTCCCTCAGCTTGGAACTTACGCATATGGGACTCAGGTGGCAGGGCCCTGCCTTTCCAGGGCCTGCACTTAGTATTCAATCTATTGTGGAGCAGAGGGATGTTCATGACCCATAGCAAAACTCCTCCCACGTCCCATAAAGTGACATGTTGTTTCTATTAAGGGATCATTTTCTTAAGTGAAATCATGACCAGTCATGATGGCATGGAAGTATACAGAGGCCAAGTGATATGTGTTACTTTAATTACCGAAGAAGTATCTATTACGATTCCATAATGGTTCAAAGAAGAATTTTAAGACTGAAACATTGGTTTTTTTGTTTGTTTAGTTCAGAAGTAATTGAAGTGGAATATGTAAATAGAGTCAAAGTGGACTTTTCCAAGTGAGAAAGAGAAGTCAATTGCACTTCGAAAGAAACTATATGACTATAGCAAGAAAGACATCGCCAATTAACAAATATTTATTTTCCTTTGCTATTCTCTGCTATTTATCCTGTTACATAGTAGTGGAATGAATTAGGAAGAGAGTGATGTAGAGTGCATGGTTTTCCATTGCAACACAAACTGTATCTATCTATCTATCTATCTATCTATCTATCTATCTATCTATCTATCTATCTACCTATATTTTTGCTGTTCCCGGGGTTTGAACTCAGGCTTGGACACAGTTCCTGAGCTTTTTTTGCTTAAGGCTAGCACTCTGTCACTTGAGCAATAGCTCTACTTCCAGCTTTTTGGTGGTTAATTGAAGAGAAGAGTCTCACAGATTTTTCCTGCCCAGGCTGGCTTAGAACCTCGATCCTCAGATCTCAGCCTCCTGAATAGCTAGGATTACTGGCTACAGCCACTGGCTTCCAGCTTACTTTCCCTATAGTCTTAAACTATGTAGGAATCAACTCTTTGGTAAGCTTTTTTTCATTTTTATGTTTATATTAGTAATGATTATTTTGTCTCCATTTTCCTATCTTATGATTATTTAATTAGAAGGCAATTGTTTATTTTTTATTTGATTAGTTATTTAAAAGACAGGTCTTTGGGGCTTTATATAATAGGATCCAAAGGTAGCACTAATGTCTGTGAACCTTAAAATTATACTATCCCTTTTTTGATGACCAAAGCTCATTAGAAACTGGAGCCTGTGGCTCAGGCCTGTAATCCCAGATCCTCATGAGATTGGAGGATTGTGCTTTGAAACCCGCCCTGGGCAGGGAAATCCATGACATCCATCCTCCATGAACCACCAAAGTACCAGAAATGGTGCTATTTCTCAAGGGGTAGCATGCCAGCATGGAGTGACAAAGCTAAGGGACATAGCCCAGTCTCTGAGTTCAATTTTCAGTGCTGGCTCAAAAACCAAAACCCCACCAAAACACAAATGACCTGAAAGACTCTAGTCCCTGTGCGTAGGAACTAATAATTTGTCCTACTACTGTGAAGGGAAGAGCTTCTGAGTTCTTACAAAATCTATCTTTAAGTATTTGTGCAAAGGAGTTGCCATTTGACAAAGCAGTTTATGAATATGGCAGATCTTAACCCACCTCACCCCTTTCAACATTCTTGCCCCTCCTTCCTCTGCCCACCCTTTCCATTTTCTTACTTTTGTAGTATGTACAATGAATTCTTGACTACATTCCCCCCCTTCCCCTTCATTTGTCTCCCGCTCTCCCCTTGCCCCCACTTGATGAGCTGCTGTTTTTCACCCTTATGCTTTGGGAAGTAATCATAAGCACCACCCCCCTACCCCAGTTCTTCCTCAGAACTTTCTAGATTCCTAAGAGTGGTCATTGTAAATGTCTAACACAAGAATAAATAGAATAGCAAGATATGAGAGAGTTGAAGACATGCTTTAATCATTAGACTTTGTGATTCGAATAAACAACTGTGGTTGAATAAAGACACTGCACATTCCTGTTGGATATTTCTCATAGAGTGAACACAGTGCTGTCCCAACTCTTTTACTCTATTTAAGTTTTTGGCTCATCACTGGTATTTGTTTCATTATCTAACAAAAATATCGCGTGTCTCTTGTTTGCAAAGGCTACAGAGGAGGGAATGCTTATTCTATGTGTAGAGAGAGAAGGAAGGCTGGAGAGATGTTTGTGCTTGTGCAGAAGCCATATTTTTTTAATAAACGCAGGATAGGTTGTCCACCTCCCAAATTTTGCACTACTCTTTTCGCTGTCCTAGCTTTGACTTATTTTGTTGTATGTTCTCGTTTGGTTATTTCCTTGAACATCCCATCTAATTTCCATCTTATTCATTTTTGTGTTGCAGCTTCTGACAACTGTCTTGAGTCCACACTTCTCTAGATTTTTATACCTAGCAGCCATTTGGCTTCTACTTTTCCTGGTCTCTCTCTTCCTCTCTCACTACCTGTGCCTAATGTTGAGGTTATAGTATCCAAAATAGCTCAGGCCTCAGCCACCTTGGTGTGTTCATGCTATCTGTCCCTTCCTGCCTCAGTGTCTGTACCTTTTGGCTGGTTTCACTCAGATTATGGCCAGAGAATGGCTGAAGTAAATAACAGGAATGAAGAAAGGAAATGTATGGTGATTAGCAGTTCTTTGAGGGAAATGTTTACCTTTATTCACAAACAGTGTATGTGTTGGTAGTTTTCCTATTGCCAGAGAAAGAGAGTGTTGATTCTAAATGTTAGTTTTTAACATGAGAATCTTAAGCATTATATGTCATAACTCTAAAAAATGTTAGGTGTTTCAGAATCTTTCAAAAATATTTATTGTCTTTTTTCTCCTTTATTGTCAAAGTGAAGTACAGAGGGGTTACAATTTCATATATAATGCAGTGAGTACATTTCTTGTCCAACATGTTAACTCCTCCTCCCCTCCACATGCCTACCTCTTCCCTCCTGCTTCCCCTTCCACCCACGAGTTGTATGGTTGGTTTACACCAAATGGTTTTGTGAGTATTGTGTTTGGAGTTGTTTGTATTTTTATCTTTGTCTATTGATTTTGATATTTACTTTCTCTTCCCTAGCTCTAATACACGTATATACAGTATCCAGGGTGCTCAGATGAGATACAGTGATAGTGGGGGTAAAACCACAGGAAGGGAATACGAGAGAAAATAAAAAGGGTACGGATTCATATCGCATGTTGAAAATAATTACAATAATGAAATACCACTTGTTTCCATAACATGGAGCTCATTTCACTTAGCATCATCTTAAGTGTCCATAAGGGCATAGCTATTGGGCTATTATGACTTCGGCTTTGACTAGCCTAAACATGTACTAATTATTCCAAAAACATGTACTAATTATTCCAAGCACCCAGCACCCCCTCACGGAGGCACGGGAGGAGGACTGAGCGCCTAGCACACACACAGGAGGACTGAGCACCCAGCACCTCGTGTGGAGGAACGGGAGGAGAACTGAGCGCCCAGCGCCTCCTGTGGATTCATGGGAGGAGGACTGAGCACCCAGGCCCTCGTGTGGGACACAGGACTAACTGCCCAGCACCCACATGAGAAGACTGAGCACCCAGCACTTTGTGTGGAGGCACGGAGGACTGAGCACCCAGCACCTCGTATGCAGACACCGGGGGAGGACTGAGCACCCAGCACTAACAAAGGAAGACTGAGCACCCAGCACCTTGTGTGGAGACGCCAGGGGGGACTGAGCACCCAGCATCTTGTGTGGAGATGCCGGGGGAGGACTGAGCACCCAGCACCCACGCAGGAGGACTCAGTACCCTAACCCTGGGTACGTGTGCGCATGCGGGGGGGAGGCTGGGGTGACCCCGGCGGCGCCATGATCAGGGCCCAGGCTGCAGGCTCAGCTCCACCACGGGCAATGGCTCTGCCTCCTCCTCCTCCTCCTCTCTCCTCCTCATCCTCCTCCTCCTCCTCCTCCTCCTCCTCCTCCTCCTCCTCCACCTCCCAGCGGAGGACAGGGGGAGCTGCAACGGCTGTCCGGCTGTCCGTGTGTCCATCCGCCCATCTCTTTGTCTGTCCGTCTGTCTCCCTGTGTGTCTGTCCGTCCATCCATTTGTCCATGTGTCCGTCTGTCTCCAGGTCTGTCTGCCCGTCTGCTCATCTGTCCATCTGTCCATCCATCCGTCCGTCTGTCTGTCTCCCTGTTTCTCCGTCTGTCTGTCTGACCATCTGCTCAGTGTGTTTGTCCGTCTGTCTCCAGGTCCATCTGTCCATGACTGTCTGTCTCCCTGTGTGTCTCACTGTGTGCTCATCTGTCTGTCCGTCTCCCTCTCTTGTCTGTCTCCATGATGTCCATCTGTCCATCCGTCCATCTGTGTCTTTTTGTCATCTGTCTGTCTCCAGTTCTGTCTGTCTGTCTCCCTGTCCACCTGTCTGTCTGTCCTGCTCATCTGTGTCCCTGTCTGTCTGTCTGTCCATCTGTCTGCTGTGTGTCTGTCTGTCCGTCTCCCTGTCTGTCTGTCTCCATGTCTGTTTGTCCATCTGTCTGCCTGTCTCTTGTCCATGCCTGTTTGTCTGTCTCCAGGTCTGTCCATCTGTCTCCCAGTCTGTCTGTCTGTCTGTTCATCTGTCCGTCCATCTCCCTGTCTCCCTGTCTGTCCGTCCCGTCTGTCTTCATGTCTGTCCGTGTCTCGATTCCCATCGCTGTCTGTCTGTCACAGCCCAAGCCCCCAGCCCCCCATGTCCCTCTGTCCCTCCGTCCGTCCGTCTGTCCATCTTCACCAGTCAACTTGTCCCTGACACAGGGAACGCGGGCGCTCAGGAGCCTGCAGGGCAGACGGGACGGACGGGTGGATGTGGGCTTGAATCCCGGCCTCCCGCATGGCCCACAATGCGTTGCGTTCCCCCCCCCACCCTGGGGGCCCCCGGGTTCAGATTCCTGCTCACCTCTGACAGCCCTAGCCCAGGCCCAGCGACCCCAGTGCTGCCGAAGCAGCAGGTGCATCATGGCTGGCCCGGCGGGGACCCTTGAAACCCTCCGACCGTGTGGGTGTGCACACACTCGGGGAGGAAGGGATGGGAGGGGGAGGGGTCACATGAAGTGGGGAGGGAGGGACACGTGACCCTCAGCTCCTTGCCCCCAGCCCTCCCCACACGACTCCACCTGCAAAGGCTCCCCCCCATGTGAGGCCTCTGAGGACACTTCAAATCGCCACCTATCCACCCACAGGCCCAGAATGGTCTTGGGGACACTTGAAACCACCCCCCCACCCAGATCCCCATTCACCCGGGGACACTTGAAACCGCTGTGGGGGACACTCAAAACTGCCCTACATCCACTCACAGGCCCAAGGTTTTCGTGGGGACACTGGATACCCGCCCTCCATCGATGCACACCGCCGAGGGTTGCCTTGGAGACACTTGAAAACCACCCCCTAAAGAACTGCCCCCATCATGGGACACTTGAAACTGACCCTCACCCAGACCCCCTCCCCTTGGGGACACTTGAAACCGCCCTCCATCCACCCACAGGCCCAGGGTTGCCTTGGCGACGCTTAAAACCGCCCCCCTACAGAACCACTCCAACCCGGGGGACACTTGAAAACCGCCCTCCATCCACCCACAGGCCCAAGGTGGTCCTGGTTACACTTGAAACCACCCCCCCAAGAGCCCCTCCCTATTGGGATACTAGAAAACACCCTTGGGACACTTGAAACCGCCCTGGGTACACTTGAAACCACCCCACCACAGACCCCTCCCCACCCTGGAGACACTTGAAACGAATCGCCCCAGACCCCTTCCCCCGGGAACACTTGAAACCGCCCTCCATCCACCCCACAGGCCCAAAATGGTCCTGGGGACACTTGAAACCACCCCCCCCACCCAGAATCTCTACTCCTGGGGGACACCTGAAACCTCCCTGGGGACAGTTGAAACCGCCCTCTGCTCCCCAAACTCCACCGTGTTGCTCCAGGAGGCCTAGGTCAGGGTGCGGGCTTCCCTGGCCCGGATGCACAGGCCTGGTGAGGCCCGGGTTCGAGGCCTGGCAGGGCGTAGGTGTTGTCTGAGCCTCCCAAGACCTCAATGTGGGGGGAGACTCGCCATGGGGCAGGGGTAAACTGAGGCACGGGGCGGTTCCAGGAGCACTGACCGGGGAGTCCTGGGAGACCAGCTGGCCACCATGCTAAAAGAACAGAGCACAGGCCTCAGTCAGCACTGACTGCGGGGCAGGGTGCTGGACCGTGTACTTCTGGGTGATGTGCTTAGTACTCCCACGTGCTGTGTGGAGTACCTCCCCCAGTGCTGGGCTGAGTACTCCCATTTCACACTAATCCTGAAACCCACCTCTCCCAACCAATACTGGACTGAGTAGTCCAGGGTGCTACAACCAGTACTCCCTGGTGCTGGACTGAGTACTTCGGGTGCTTCACTGAGTACTCCCATCCCTCCCCGGTGCTGGACTGAGTACTCCCATCCCACACCAATCCGGAACCCCGCCCCCTCCTGAACGTTGCTGGACTAAATACTCCCCGCCAGTGCTGACCGAGTACTCCCGGGTGTTGCACTGAGTACTCCCATGCACAGGGGCAGCTGGTACCGGAAGTTGTGCTTGCTCCACTGCCTCCAGGTCCTGTGTGGCTCCCACCATACCTGCCAGCCCCCGGGGGCCGCAGGCAATGCTCACGTTTCACAGGGGGTCAAAGTGTTCTGAAAACTGCCACAGATGAATGGAGGGACACCGAGTGGGGTGGGGGGGCTCGAAACTGCCCTCGGTGGTGCCAGGGATACTTGAAACTGCCCTTGTGGGTCTTGGGGGACACTCAAAACTGCCCTGGATGCTCATGGGGACAGTGGAAACCGCCCTCCATCCACCAAGGTGCTCGTGTGGACACTTGAAAACCGCCCTCAGCGGTCTCGGGGACACTTAAAAACCGCCCTGGATGGTCCTGGGAAAACTTGAAGCTGCTTTTGGGGGTCATGGGGAACCCTTGAAATCGCCCTAGGTGGTCTTGGGGATACTGAAAACTGCCCTCCATGCACCAAAGTGCTCGTGGGGATACTTGAAACCACTCTCGGTGGTCTCGAGGACACAAATCCGCCCTCGGTGTTCTTGGGGACACTTTAAACTGCCCTTGGTGGTCTCTGGGATACTTGAAACCGCCCTGGGTGGTCCAGGGGGTACTGGAAACCACCCTCACCAATTTCACGGCATAGAGCCAGGCGTCCAGGAAGTGGACGGGGCCAGCGGGGCTCGAGCCGGTGACCAGGGCGTAGGTCTGGGCCCAGAGGCCAGCAAGATCGGGGAGGATGCAGCCCACCTGGAGGCCGGACTGGCACATGTCGGCCAGCACTCATGGTACAGGCCGGTCCTAGGGAGTGGTGGGGCATTAGAAACTCACAATGGCCCAAGGGGGGGACATTAGAAACCGAAAATGGCCAACAGAGGTGGCATTACAAACTGACAATGCCAAAGAGAGGCGTTAGAAACTGACAATGGCGGGATGAGCGGGGAACATTAGAAACCGACAATGGTGCGGAGGGGGCATTGAAACCGGCAGGGGTGGCCCCACCTGGAGTCAGGATCCTGAAGGAATACTGTGTCCCCCCGCGGTGCCTGCGGCCCCAGTGCCATGAGCAGTTCAGGGCTGGGCCTCGAAGACATAACACACAAGGCCTGGGGAAAGGACATGGCGGGGGGGTGGAGGGTGGAGGGCCTGTGGGGAGACTTACCCCTGACCCTTCAACCCCACGACCTCTGACCCTTCAACCCCAAAACCCCTGACCCTTCAACCCCATGTCCCCTGACCCGTCAACCCATGACCCCTGACCAGTTCAACCCCATGATTCCTGAACTTTCAACCCAATGACCCCTGAACCTTCAACATATGACCTGTGACCCCTGACCCTCGATCCCCCCCCCCTACCCGGAACCTCAGGGACCTCACCCGGGGTTTGTGAACCCCAGGCCTTTGGTCAGGGGCCTCCTGGCCACAGTGAGTGTAACCTCAAACTCGACTCCCTGGTACCACAGGAGATCCCAGAATTCGCAGCTACATTGTCCGACGGGGACCTTGGAGAGCGGGGGGGTCGGTGCCTTGACATAAACCGGAACACCTGGGAGATCCATTCGTCCATCCATGCCTCAACTTAGCCCCCCGGAACACCAGGGAATGTGGGCCAGCCCACCCCTGCCTCAGTTTACCCCACAGCCCCCACCATTGGCCTCCCAGGGTGGGGGGCCTGGTGTCTCCGTCGTGCCTCGATTGCCCAACTGTCCAGCAGTGTGACCGACCCCTTGTTCGGGTTCACAACGATGCACCGGGCCTCTGTGGTGGTGGCCACACAGTGCAAGCTTAGCCTGTGGCTCCTGGAGTCGAAGGTCAGGCCCAGGTCAGGTACAGGGTCAGGGGTCGCAGGGCCCAAGGTTGGGGGGTTCTCAGGGGTCAGGAGGGCACGGGGAAGCTTCCAGAAGATGGTGTGGGAGTCTCTGGTTGGGTTGGGGGGGTCACA
>NW_025960544.1:0-59281 GCF_023159225.1 Perognathus longimembris pacificus
TTAAGAAAATGATCCCTTAATAGAAACAACATGTCACTTTATGGGACGTGGGAGGTGTTTTGCTATGGGTCATGAACATCCCTCTGCTCCACAATAGATTGAATACTAAGTGCAGGCCCCTGGAAAGGCAGGGCCCTGCCACCTGAGTCCCATATGCGTAAGTTCCAAGCTGAGGGAAAGTCAGGTCAAACAACACCAATGCAATGGAAGGAAACCAGAGTTTAGATTCCTGCTACAGAATTGCAAAGCAGAGTACAGGAGAGGGGCCTGACTAGAATGAGGGTTGTTTGGGACAGTGCACCTTCTAGTTTGTTCTTCTATACATGGATGGCCACAACATGAAGCCCACTGGGGTAATGTGTGCTCCATGAAAGCCTGGTGGAGTCACATTTCTACATCTACTCTTAAGTTTCCTGTATTTACTCTTGAGTTTCAACCATTCTTAATCTTCTCATCATATCCCATAAATGTGAAAGCAGTGTGAAGCTTTAAAATGCTAGTTGCACATGATTACAATTAAACAATGTGGAGACTCCTAAGAAATGGGAAATGATGAGGAAGGGATACATGATGCGTGTAGGAATTCTTTGTGACTGATTATAAAATTCTTTTTTCTGGGATTTCTGCTTCAAGACTGATGGTAGAAGCAAAGGTTTTCCTGCTTTAAAAAAAAGGTGTAAAAGAATAAAATGTCCTAGACTTCTTAATCCAAAGATACCTTGTGTTATAACAATTAGACATTTTCATATTCATAAAATGGTAACATAAATTTTATTACCACACCAGCATTTCATTTATTCCTAGCCTGATTTCCAGACTAATCTCAACATTCAAGAAAATATCTCAAAAGTAGCTGAAATTTAGGGCATTGAATAACATTGCACAGAAGAAAAGCATATACAAGAACATAAAAAGCTATGGTTTCTTCACTGATGTAATTTCACAATGTTAGAGTTTTTCTTTTATTAAAAACTACCAGTTGCAAAGACATGACTGGAAAGTTCAGGCACATGGGTCCGCCTTCCTGCCTCAGGTCCTGGGCAACTACCAGACAATCTGCAGGGTTATGAGATAAAGTCACGAATACAGTGTGTTTGGCTAAATATTTTTAATAGATTATAATACCTCTGTTTGGCTCAAATAAATTATCCAGCCTTATTTGGTCCACTTTCCCATTTCATGGTTGGCTGATCATTGAATTCTCTCAGAAAGCAAAGCAATGAAGAAAAGGGGAAAAAAGAAGAAAGATGAAAAAAGGAGGAGGAAGGGGAAAAAAGAAGAAAGGTGAAAAAAGGAGGAGGAAGGAAGGAAGGGGGCCTGAGGAGGAGGACAGAGGACAGAGGAGCAAAATTCAGGAAGTCGGGAAGTCAGGTACTGGTGGCCTATGCCTACAATCCTAGCTATTCAGAAATGAGATCTGAGGATCACAGTTCAAAGCAAGCCTGGGCAGGAAAAGTCTACAAGACACTAAGCTCCAACCACCAGATAGTTCAGAGTAGAGCTGAGTGCCAGCCTTGAGCAAAAGATACTCAGTGCCCAGGCCCTGAGTTCAAGCCCCAGGTCTGTCAAAACACAAAGTCATTTTTATGTTGCAGACTTCCTTGAAGCCCATAGTTTGAAACGATATATGGAAGGGAAAACAATCACTCACCAAAGCTCAATAGCTTGTAGAGCTGCTGTGTCATTCTATTGCATGTCCTACCAGACACGTATAAAATGTGCTTTGCTTGGCCAAAGAGCTATCCACAACTCCCTGCTCAAACACCTGATGACAGTGGACATTCATTTCAATGGGAACAAGTTAGTCTTTCAATTTTCCTTCTGTTGTACTCGTTACAATGTGGCCAGATTTACACTCTCTCTGTGAAATGCATTGGATTTCTCAGTCAATATTGGCTACAATATTAGTAATTTCTCAAGATCTTGCCTGTCATTTAAATTCAGACACAAATCTCACAGTCTCCTCATGGTGTCCATTTCAGTTTCAACATAGAACCATCATCATTTTACCAAAGACCAACTTTCTTACACCATAGTTTCTATAAATAATGCACAAAAAAATACTCTGCAAATGCAAATTCAACCAATTACAGATTGTACATCTTTAAGGGAAAAGCAGTGCATCTGTACTAAAACACATTCACACTGTTTTCTTGTCATAATGCCCTATAACATGGTATAAAATCTAGCTACACATTATTTCAATTATATTACTTACTGTAAGCAATCTAGAGAAGACAAAGTATATGAAGGATGTTTGTAGTTTATATGCAAGTATTATACTGTTTTATATCAAAAGAACTTCATTAGCCACATGGGTTGTAGAGCCAACCCACTTCAGATACTAAGGGACATTGTAATTTGGGGGAAAGTTATGTTGCAGATACTATTTGGCCAGCTAAACATTAACTGCTCAACAAAACTCTAGTGTTAACAATAACTATATTAAAAAGTTAATGGCAGCAGCAACTTGTTGACAAGACTCTATGTGCGTATGTGTGAAGAATAAAAGCTCAAAGGAGCAAGGTGCCAGTGGCTCATGTCTGTAATCCTCAAGAGAATGATTTCTGAGAATCAAGGTTCAAAGAAAGCATGCACCAGAAAGTCTATTATCTACAATTAATCACCAAAAAATCAGGAAACAGAGCTGTGGTTCAAGTGGTAGACCACTATCCTTGAGTGCAAAGGCTAAGGGATAGCACTCAGGACCTGAGTACAAGCCCTGGTGCTGGCAACAAAAAGTATAAAAGCACAAAGAAAAATGAAAAAATGCACAGAAACATGTCAAAAACTGGGATGACTTAAAGGCTTAAAAAAATCTCAGACTTTAAGGCAGACGGATGGGGTGAGAGATGTTGATGTTTGTGATGTATGATATCACAGTGGGTTACATTGTGCATTTCCCCAACTTCCTAGTGCGAACAGATTAAGGAATAGGTTCCTCACGTTCAGTGAGGAACACTGAGCTCTTTGGGAAGAAAAGGGAGAAGGAAGAGGAGGAAAAGAGGTGAGAAAAGTGGGAGAAGAGGCGAGAGGAACCGATAACAAAGAAGACTATCTAGACATATATTCTGACTCCCAGTTATACCATAATGTACAAGCCAGAGCTTGATACAATTAACTCAATTAGAGTAAATATGATCATTGTATTTTATAACGTGTGAATATAAATACAAGAATTAAAGCTTCATGTCCATAACGAAGAACAGAACGCCTATAAATTGAAATTATAATTTTTTTTTTACATTTTAGGTGTCAAAGCCTATAAGTATGCCCTTATAACAAAAACTGCATGAATCTAGTGATCAATGTAAGGAACACATTATGAAGGGAAATGAATACATTTCAACTACCATTCATGAAGAGAATAAGGCCTTCAACTGAAGAGGCAGTGACATCTCTGGAGGCAATGACGTCAGAAGTGTCATCACAATTCCAAATTATCCTGTACTCATAGAAATTCCAAATTTTGAGGGGAAGAAGTTCCACAGTAAGTTGAATGACAGTATTAATTCCACTTATTCTAGCTGTTGGAATACTAGCCCAAAGTTCATGGCTGTGGCTGTATCTACTATACACAAGTGCAACATTGACTGCATTTCAGGTATCTTAGAGCTGATGGGTTGGAGAAACTATTTGCTTTCTCTACTGATTTTGTCCATCACCAAAGAAGACAAGGGATAGCTCGCAATTCAATTGGGAAGAAACTGGTGGAGCAGTGAACTCCTATTTAGCTCAGTTCCTCCTATCTCCACGTAAGAATCACCATTGTTAACACAAATTGGGGAGGGATTGGGGGCATTGTGAAATTCCATGGCACTTTAAACCACCCCACCAAACTTCACCCATCTTGGCAAGCCAGGTTAGGTAGCAATGCTTCTAGGTGTAGCCAGTCATATCCTGGGTTTCAGGTTTCAGCCTGCAGCTCAGTCATCCATAAACAGTTTTCACATTCTCCACTTCCACCAAACCACCCCAGAGAGTCTCTAACGTGGTAAGGAGGGCACCCAAGCAGTTTTTCATGATAGGTCTTGGATGGCTTCCATTTGGGTCATGTCACAGAGTTGATTTTACAGCCTTACAAAGAAATCAGAAGCAGAGCAGACTGTGGACTTGAAAGAATGCTTGCCCCTACACATCGAATAAGCTACAGTGAATTGAAACTCCATGTAGTATTGGTATCCTTTTACATAATTACCAACGGAATTACTACAGTGAGAAAGGGAAAGGAAGCCGGACATCGTGGCACACTTCTGTTTCCCAGATACTGGGGAACAGAGGTAGGGAGGAGCACAGTCTTGAGACCACCTGATCAAATGAAAAGCAGGGGAGGGAGGGGAGGAGGAGTTAAAGGGGAAGAAGAGTGAAAAGGGCAGAGGAAAAGGGAGAAAGGTGGAAGAGATAGAGGAAGGGGAGGGCTGGCCAGCCCAAAAGACTATCCAAAGATAACTCAAAAGCCAAAAAAAAAAAAAAAAAGGAACTGGAGGAGTGGCTTAAATGAAGCAAGGAAAAGGCCTCAAGTTCCAAGCCAAGCATCACAGAGCAAGAATTGGAAGAATTAGCTTCTTCATTTGTAAACAAGGCAGACAAAAGAGAAGAAACAAGAACACCCCTTCAAAAGGCAACTTTTCCTTGTCCACTCTCAGCAGAAAAGTCACTGAGCATGTCATGTCCAGCTTTTGGATTCAGTAGGCCTGAGAAAGACTTACTGGGGATATTTGTGGGGGCACCCTCATCACTGTGCCCTGTTCTGTGTCACAGGAAGTGGAGAATATCTGCCATTTTCATTTCCATAACATTCACCATCTCAAGTTGCTTATTCAAGTTTCTTAAGGTAAAACTGTTTCTGTTCTCTGTATCATTGAAAATGTATACAGCAAGACATGGAGTTTTATATGCTCAAGTCAACTGGATAAGCAAAGGAACACAAAGGCTCTGACACCAGGGGGAAGAGTGCTCTATCTCAAAGCAAGCATGAACATTTACGTCCATCACCATACTGGGGCGTCCTCAATCCATCACGAGTATCTGTACTGCTCCCACTTGGGAATGAGGGGTACTTGCGCTTGTTGGCATTTACTCCCACTTTGTAAATAGTCATTTCATAAGTATAGAGGATACCTTAAGAAGTATCTACTTTCTGTGTATGCTCATACTAGGGCTTGACCTCAGGGCCTGGGCATTGCCCCTTAACTTTTTCGCTCAAGGCTGGCTTTCTATCACTTGAGCCACAGCTCTACTTTGGCTTTTTGGTGGCTATTGAATGTGAGAGACTCATGGAAGTTCCTGCCTAGGCTGGCTTTGAATCCCAACCTTCAGATTGCAATCTCCTAAGAAGCTAGAATTATAACTGAGCCACCACCAGATGGCTTCTAGTCTCACTTTTTACCTGTAGCTGTTAAACACTCCACACAAGAAGTTCTCAACTTTATTCTCACTATTCATAGAATAGAGTAGACTACCATCATATAGAACAGGCTGTCCATTCTATATTAAAAATCATGTTTAGAAAGTGGCTCAGGGAGTAGAGCTGAAGAGCACAGGGACAGAGCCCAGGCCCAGAGTTCAAGCCCCATGACCAAGAAAAAAAATATCATGTTTCTTTCATTTGGAATATCAGCAGATCAGCTACCAGTGTACCTTTATCTACCTATCCATCAATTCTTAGAAATTCAAAAGGCAACCAACAAACTTTGTATCCATTCCTACAGATTTTCTCAGAAGCCATATTTTCTTCTATTATGAATTTCTGAAACATAAGTATAGTTTTCTTTCTCTACCACCAAACCATTTAAACAACTTCCCATATTGTAAACATTTCATAGATTTAGGTTATAAGCTCCAAAATGTACTCCTCTTGATTTTGCTTATCCCACATGGAAAGTCCTTTTCAAATTAACATTTGGTGTCATCTTCATGGAACTAGAAACTCCATGAGGATGCAGGGCAAGTCTGCCTCATTTGCCCCCCCCCCCCAAAAAAAAATCCCAAAATCTGGTACTGTTTAGAATTTATGCTAGGTAGAGAATTGACTAAGATGCTAAGTCGTTATTGCCCAGCTCTTACGTACAATGATATGACCAGTTTGTAAAAAGCCATATGTGGAAATGATTTGCACAAGATTGTGTAACATGTGAATGAAAAAGCCAAGGTGGCTTTCTTCATTTCCTATTCTTCATGGATGACACCACAGAGGTTCTTATACCTGTTTGCATTTCCTTAGCCTCAGGTCCTCAGCTCCTCCCACTAGCCCCCAGATCCACCCATACCTAATGAGCCACTCCTACTCACTACCTATCTACTTCCCCTTTACCCCCAGAGAGAGAAGCTGCCACCTGGATAAGGTGCAGACACCATGTAGCTCCCTCTCCCATGGGAACTATGGCCCCACTAATAAACCTCCTTTTGAACCTTCTTCTCCTGTCTGTGATGATCTCTGCATGGTCCTCTGGGATGGCTGGGACATATCTTTTCAACACCTAATAGGCTGAGGAGGCCAATGGTACTGATGAATGAGTTCTTATCACTTGAATGGTGTATCCATTCCCATCGTTCTTCATTGGCTGGACAGAGAAACCTTTCTGTAAATATGCCTGCTTTATGCATACTTCATGGAAGATCCAAAGAACACAACCTGAAGTAGAATTCTGTAGCCATAGTGATGAGCCAAGTTACTCTCTTAGAGACAGTCAGGTATGACAGGGATCAAGCCACAAATAGCAGCTGTTATTTCCTTGTCTCTGCCATTGCTAACGCAAGTCTGCTAAACATAGCTTTGATGAATTATTTGGGGTTCTTAAAAGAAAATTTTCTTTTGGTTTTCTAGAGCGTCTCTTGATCTTACAAAAAAGGTAAATATGCCTTTCTACTGAGGACAAAGATGATATAATAATGACTGTCCAATTTTATGTTATAAATATCACTGTATAAATAAATCTGATTTGAATAGGTCTACGAGTCAGATGGAGAAGACACTCATTTTGGTAAACATCTCATATTGAAGCTGTAAAGACACTCTTTACTAAGTCCATGCCCAATAAATCCAAGTCTTTCTACCCGGTATGCTTCGGTCTAAATGGTCTGTTTCCCCTGTCATTTTGGTGAACACTTTGGAGACAAAACTAGGTATCATGAAAACCCCAAATTCCACTGCTACAACACCAAGAGATACTGACAGGCAAGATTATCTTTATAAATGACCTACAGATGTTTAACTAACCGCCATGTACATTAGCTTTAGGTTCTGAGCAACTTTTGCAACATTTCCCACTTGTTCCTCTGTGGAGCAGAGGAAGGAATGTAAGAAAAAGACTAATGAACTGTGGGTGCAGCTTTAGTGGTAAGAGAATTTGCCTAGTCTTTCTGAGAAACTTACAAAAAAAAAACCAACACAAAAAAAACAGAAGTATTATTTAAGCTCTAAACACTAATATGCCAAACAATTTACATAAATCGTACAATGGAGAAGGAATTTCTACTCTTTTTTTTTCCTGGTGAAAAAATGAAGTGCATTCATTTGATCACAGTCACACCATTATTTAGTATCAGATCTAAGATTGCAGTCTAGACATATCCAGCTCATTCTGGATTCCTTATGAGGCTTCTAGCTCTGGAGTCCCTCTGCCCAGGGGACAAATCCTAAGATTGCTAGCACTTCAAACTCTCCTAGTTATAGAAAGTAAATCACAAAGAGCCTCTCCTACTGTGAGAAGCCATTCAATAAATCGTCCTCAAAGCCTTCCCACAGAGGCTACCTGGGAAAACCCCAGTAAGACCTGAGTTCTAGCAGAAGCCATCAGTGAGTACAAACAACACAAATTTGCTTCTTTGCTACCGACCCTTGGCTCTGAGACTCAGCCTGTCATCAAGAGTGTCAACTTCAATGGATGGGCATGTGTCCACAGGAACTGAGTTGAGGTCACACTTGTCTCACTCTGTCCTGCAAACAGATGTCTGGGTGACAAGTCTTAGTCACACATGGCGAACAGAGGTTCCAGCCAAATCAGGTGGGAAGTGCCATATCTTCTTTCTAAGCCCTTTTGGCCAGCCAGCTCATTCCCTAAGATAATCCTGCATCAGCTGGTTTTCTCCAGAATCTTTTAACACAAAGCCTGCGTTTGGGTGATGTCTTGTTATTGGACAAGCAGAACTGAGTTTATTTCTGTAACTCACCAAAAACCCCATCTGGTTCTGTGTGTTTGAATGTGCCCCTTCAGAGTTCCCTCCCAAGGAGCCAGGTAAAAACTGATGTAATGCAGAGTTCTAGTGGTGGCAAGAAGGAAAGCAGGTGATAGAGCAACCAATAAACAACAACCCAAGAGAATTGCTGTTTATTATTCATTTATCACATTAAGATGGAAAAACAGGGCTGGGAATATGGCCTAGTGGCAAGAAGCTCTCTGTTCGATTCCCCAGCACCACATATATGGAAAACGGCCAGAAGGGGCGCTGTGGCTCAGGTGGCAGAGTTCTAGCATTGAGCGGGAAGAAGCCAGGGACAGTGCTCAGGCCCTGAGTCCAAGGCCCAGGACTGACCCCAAAAAAGCAAGATGGAAAAACAAAGTCTGTAATAATCATCCCAGGGAATATACAGCAAACTCTTAAGGATAATAGCTTTCTCCCAGATGACAAGAGTTCAATCACTGGCCTACATGAAGCATCATAAAAACAATAGTATCTCCTCTGGAAATAGAACTCGGTGTGGTCACTTTTCAACATATTACCAAGTTTGTTATGAATCTTCCAAATTAAATTTAAGCTCCCCACATACACACAGCCCGTGTACTGGATTTTTTTGTATATTCAAAAGATGCTCTTTCCTGCCAGGTGTGATTTGTGAAGTCCTATACCTACCCTACCCACTGTCGGGGAAATTAACATCATCTCTATGGGGCAGGGGCAGCTGTGATTTCATTCCTGTCCTGGAAAAGTTCTTCCCTTGAACATCTTACTTCTGAGGTCTTTCTCAACTACTCAGGATGAAACACACAATGTCAAACATCCACGCTTTGTCTTCTCATCAAAAGCCTTCACTGAAAAAATAATATATCTCAAAGATGGTCAAATACAAATACTAAATACAAATACTAAAAGCTTTTATGCTGTATAACCTGAAAATTGAAAAGTCTAAACTGTGCCTGAACTAGTTATCATGAGACAAAAACCAACCGCAAACTATAAGAAATTACAGGCAGTAGTCCTTTTTATCCCCAGTCCCGGGGCTTGGACTCAGGGTCTTGGGTGCTATCCCTGAGCCTCTCTGTGCTCAAGGCTAGCGTTCTACCACTTGAGCCACAGTGCCTTTTCCAGCTTTTTCTTAGTTTGTTGGAGATAAGAGTCTCATAGACTTTGCTGACTAGGCTGGCTTTGAACTGCAATTCTCAGATCTCCACCTACTGAGTAGCCAGGATTACAGGCGTGAGCCAGCAGTGAACAGCAGCCGCAAAGTTTTTCACAGTCACCTGCAGCTTAATCATAACTGGGGCGTGTTCTAAGGGCTGTGCTGTTGCCATCCCACTGCTGAGCAAACATCACACAGCTCACTCACACAAACTAAGCTGGCTATGACATCACTAGGTTACACAATCTTAGGGGTCCACTGTTAAATTTGTGACCTGTCTTGGGTTGAAGTGTCATTATGAAGCACATGACTACATTGAAATGAGCTCTTCCATATGAGAGAAAAAGACTCATTTTCCATGCATAAGGATGAAAGAAACTAGAATGTTCATAAATACATTCACCATGTTTATCTAAAGAACTTCTTGAGATTCATGGGAGTTTTGATGCCTTATATAACATTGTATCCACTAAATGCCTTCCCCTGGCCATATTCCAAGAGCTTTTAAATTGTTAGGTCTACAGACAACAACCAAGGCTCAGAAGTCTCTGAATGAAGATTTAATGATTCGGGGGTGGGGGGTGGGTGTGCTCATTCACTACCCTTTTGTCTCTATCCTTCTAATACACACTGTCACTATGGTTTCTTATAACTACACAGAAAAATGGACAACATGGAAGAATATTTCTGGCAAGGTACTGAGAACAAAATAAAGAACTAATTTCCTTTAGTCTTCATTTTTACCTACAGGTCAGATCACTTGCGAATATAATAACCACAAAAAACTCTGCACTAATATAACATTAGACACCAGGGCTTCACAGCTATTCAGACCAGGTTCACCACGAACACTGAAGTTATTTAATAAAATTGAAGATGACTTTTCAATCCGGGATACTAAGAAATTTGTATATCCCCTTGCCAATATTTTTCATGGTGATTAGCTCTTTTTTTTCCCCTCACAGACACTGGTATGCTGCTTAAAATAATATTTGTGGCTTTACTCACCATCTGTCAAAGGGAGACATGTTGATTTTCTTAAAGCAAGTTGGGTCTGCATTCTTTCTCTGTTACTGTTACAGGTAGACCTGACAGGCATATGATCTTTTGTTTGCAAATGCTCTCCTCTAGATGGAACCTAGTTAAGTTTCATTTCTTACCTGCTGGACAGTTGCACTCAGAAGGTGTTTCTCTTGTGATTCTCAGTTTAGCCATGTGTTCGTAGGATTCCTGTAGGAAAAGAAGATATATTAAGAGCTAGCAGTAGTATCCCAGTTCTGTGAGTTCTTCAGGGACTCTTCCTCTGTGGCTGTTAATAATGTTTGATAGCCTGCACAAACAGCATTTATGTAAGTGCATGGATCTTAGCCAATGCTAACAGTACTCAAGACATAATTTTGTTTTTAATTTAAAAATCAATTTAACATTGACATAGATTGAAAGATTTGGGGAATACCTTTCTTCATTATTCAACTATCACCACCCTGTTAGGTTTTTAAAGTAGGTAGCCGGTAAAGGAGAACGCCAAGCGGTATTCAGGCAGGAGAGAAAAGTTTATTACCAAACTGCTGACCTGTGGCCAAGATGATCCATGGCCAGAGAGAAGGGAGAGAGAGGGGGGGGAGAGAGAGAGAGCGCGACCCCCACCCAGCCCTGCTTTATCTAGGGCAGGGGCAAGGGGTGTGGCCAGGTGGATTATGAGGTGACCTCAGGGAAAGGTAACTGCCTCCAGGTCTGCAGGTTACCCAGGTAACTGGGTGGAGACTTAATTAGGTGGGGACATCTGCATATAGCCCTCAGGGAGAGGACCTAACACACCCTCTCCCTGCACAGCCAAGGCAAAACTCCGGCACTAACAATGCAGCTCATGGCAATGTGTGTCCTATCAATAACAGCCAATGTTGTAGACATACTTTATCACATTCGGGCTGCAACTACTGCATCTCTCCACTGGCAGAAAAACTACCCTCTCCCTACTGGAGTCTAAGTCATCTTTAAAGGAATCCCTTTCAATTCTCCATTCATCAATATCTGAACACAACCTCTGTTAACTCTCCCCCTCCAAAAAAACAAAGGAAAACTTTTTTTTCCCAATTTTTAAAACCTTTAATATGAAAAGAATTCCGAGTTAAATGAATTTTTAAAACTATGGGCTTATTTCACTTTTAAGAGTGCTTACCATTCTCTATTGATAAGGCCTAACCTTATCAAATGAAAAACAGATGTGAGCATTACAATGAATATTCTCCATACAACTGAGAATGCTGACAGCCCAGACTCCACAAAACTAAACAGCCGGGCAAAGCCCCTACTGCCATTGCAACATGCAATCCTTAAGGAAGACAGAGGGAAGATCCTCCACACAGACTTGGAGAGAAACCAAGGAAGGGACTTGAATAAATAGATACCACAGAGGCTCACACATCCCAAATCAACTGTATAACCAGTAAGGGTGGATCCTGTAGACTGACTGAACCTGTGCAAAATTCTATCCACATGCAACTCCCCCTCGAGCAAGGCCCAGCCTCACACACCTGACTATGGTCTTCAGCTGATCTGCCTTCTCCGGCAGCAGGGGAACGGAGGGTGCCCTTTTAGCAGATTCCAGGGTGAGGATCCTCGCCTGAAGGTCGTTGGTTTTCACCCCAAGTTACAGACACGAAATCATGGCCACCCCGGAGAGGAGGGTGGCCAGGGTGGTGCACGGGGGCATGGCACAGGTGCAATGCTGCCTGGAAGGGCTGGGTTCTTCAGATCCAGCCTTTCACCCTGCTCCCTTCCCCACAGGCTTCTTCACCAGCATGGTAAGGGGGGGGGTCCTCTGGCCACCTTCTACCTCCTGCCAAGACAACTGGCCAGAGGAGTAGCGACAAGTCCTCCAAAGTTCAGTCCTGGCGGCTGCACAAGTAGTTGGCAGAGTAGGTGCCAGGCAGGCGCGGTGAGGGACCTGTATGGGGCTCAGCACGGGGACCCGCAGGCAAGGACCATCCTCAGCCTGTGGCTCTCCTCCCAGCTGGGAGCAAAACAAACAAAAATAAATAATGCTCTCCTCTGCACTCCTCTGAGCTCCTCTGCTCTCCTCTGCTCTCCTCCTCCTCTGCTCTCCGCCTCCTTTGCTCTCTTCCTCCTCTGCTCTCCTCCTCCTCTGCTCTCTTCCTCCTCAATTGGATGATAAACTTGGCTTCAGGTGTGTTAGGGAGATAGACGCGTAAAGGTAGAAGAGGGAAATGGGTTTCAAATGTACCCTAAGTGCATCAAGTACTGAAAATGAGTACTTCATTTATGGCTCTGCAACAATCTAACATGTCCTCGGACCCTTTTGGTGCCAATAAGATAGAGGAGAGTTGTGTGACAGATCTCTGGTCTTGCAGGCTTTAGGTTGTAACAGAAAGGAGAACTAGATGGTTCTGAATGTTTATTCAAGGTCCATCCACCCACTTCCTCACTTTGAGCCCTCCCATTATGTTCTTAAGCTTCAAGGAAATAAGTGTTTCTGTTCTCTCACCCGATCCACTCCATTCCCCCCATGTACGGTCCAGTGCCAGGTGCTAGCAAGATCAACAGGGAGCAAGGTGTGGGTACTGTTCATTGGGAGCTGCAGGCTTGCTGTGTTGGCTGGTCCCTCTGGAAGGAATGCTGGTGGCTCCCCTACCCTCTCCTCCTCGTGGGAGAGACCCCCATGACCTGTGTTTGCATTTGCCTCTGTGCTTATATAGCCTCTGTATTTACACCTGACCATGCTAGGGCAAATAGGCTTCCCCTAGTTCTTAAGCAATGAGCCAGAGCTGTCCAGTCAACGGTGGTTTGGCAGCATTATGCTGCCTTTAGCCATTTGGGAACCCTATGAAATTGGTCATGGCCCCTTCCAGGATGTGCAGCCTACCAGAGTGCACAGGCGTGAGGCAGAAATAGCAGGGCCTCCTCTTGAGCACAGACCCCTCTCCTCCCGCCTTGTTCCTTTGCTGGGGCTGGCAAGCCTCATAGGCAGGGTGGCCCGACGAGCTAGGATGGCCAGCCAATGACAGGTAAGATCCTTCAGGGGGGACGACCTAAGACAGGCGCTTTCTCGAGTAGGACATCCACCAGCTTATTAAACAGAAAAGGAGGAGATGTGGGGCGCACCGCCTGGCCCCGACTGTGCACGCCCTGGAGTTGTGTGACTGTTGCACCGCCTCCGGGGAGAGGGATCCTGGCTAACCCCGCCTGCCTTCGGGGTCCGGAACTGGAAGGCAGCTCTAGGCAGTAACCTGGGGTGGTCCTGCTGGTAGTGACATAGACTCAGGCCGCCCCTTAGGGAGGTCCCATGGCCTTCCACCCTTGACGGACAGCTCCGACCTCCAATCGTAGCCCCTGACTAGGTATGTTACACCCCTCCTCTTCCTGCTGCCATTGCCCATACTTAAGATGGGGTTCGCGCCAATAAACAGAGAGCGGTCTTGAACTCTGCCCAAGTCGACTGACCATCTAACTGTGGCATAAAGGTTGGGTTGGGCTGCGTGCGGGCGACTTGCTGCTTATTACCTATTCTGGGTTCACCCTCGGCGTGGAGGGGCGCGCCTCCTTGCCTCTCCTGCTGGTCAGGAGAGCGCCCGGGGTGCAGGGCCCCCTGCATCTGTCCATCCATCTGTCTGTCTATGTGTCTGTCTCCCTGTCCATCTGTCTGTCCATCTCTTGTGCGTCTGTCTGTCTCCCTGTCTGTCTCTATGTTGTCCTGTCTGTCCGTCTGTCTGTGTGTCTGCGCCTCTCTCCGTCTGTGTGTCCGCCCGTCCCTCCTTTTCCGTCTCCCAATCCACATGTCCGTCCCTCTGTCCGCCCCTCCATTCCTCCGACTGGACTGTGTCTCTCTGTCTGGGAGACGCACCCAGCACCACCCAAGGAGGATTCAGCACCCAGCACCACCACCCAAGGAGGACTCAGCACTCAATACCACCACCCAGGAGGCCTCAGCACACAATACCACCACCCAGGAGGACTCAGCACCCAGCACCACCACCCAAGGAGGACTCAGGTCTGTCTGTCTGTCTGTCTGTCTGTGCATGGCACCCGCACCCCCGAGGCCCCAAGGCCTGTCCTCACCGGGGTGCCGCCTTGGCTTCCCCATCCCCGAGAAAGGAGAATGAGATGCCCAGGAGCCAGGAAACCCCCAGGAGAAGCGAGAAAGGGGAAGCGGCATCCACTCCCCGTCCGGAGCCCAGAAACGTCAGGGCCCAGCCGCCCCAAGCTCCCCAGGACACCCACCCGGGGGTCCACACCTGACAGCCCAAACCCCCGGAACCAAGACGGGCACCCTGGCTGCCCCACACCCGACCCGATGTGCCAATGGCCTGCAGTGAGTGTGAAAGCCCCAGGGGCCACCAGGGAGGAGAGGGAGGGGGAAGGAGAGAGGGATGGGATCAAGCACCCATCCCCCACCCACCCACGCAACACCCACCCACCCACCCACCCAATTATCCACCCACCCACCCATCCATCCAACCACCCATCCACCCACCCACCCATCCATCCACCCACCCACCCAACCATCCACCCACCCATCTACCCACCCATCATTCATCCACCCACCCATCCACCCATCCACCCACCCATAGATCCACCCACCCATCCACCCCCCCACCGATCAATCCACCCACTCTTCCACCCATCCACCCAATCATCCACCCACCCACCCACCCATCCCCATTGCTCTTTCCACAGTGCTCTCCAGGTCCAGGCCTCCTGCCCTGATCCTCCCCTGGTCTGCAGCCTCCATCTTCCTCCCCCTCCTCCTCCTCCTCCTCCTCCTCCTCCTCCTCCTCGTCCTCATGGCTGAAGCTCATCCGGGTAACTCACCTCCTTTCTGGTTCCTCCATCAGCCCAAGGGAGGATTCGAACACAGTACCCTTGTATGGATGATCCTGACTTCTCACCTTTGTTCCTTGTGACCCCCCCAACCCAACCAGAGACTCCCACACCATCTTCTGGAAGCTTCCCCGCGCCCTCCTGACCCCTGAGACCCCCCCAACCTTGGGCCCTGCGACCCCTGACCCTGTACCTGACCTGGGCCTGACCTTCGACTCCAGGAGCCACAGGCTAAGCTTGCACTGTGTGGCCACCACCACAGAGGCCCCGTGCACCGTTGTGAACCCGAACAAGGGGTCGGTCACACTGCTGGACAGTTGGGGCAATCGAGGCACGACGGAGACACCAGGCCCCCACCCTGGGAGGCCAATGGTGGGGGCTGTGGGGTAAACTGAGGCAGGGGTGGGCTGGCCCACCTTCCCTGGTGTTCCGGGGGCTAAGTTGAGGCATGGATGGACGAATGGATCTCTCAGGTGTTCCGGTTTATGTCAAGGCACCGACCCCCCCGCTCTCCAAGGTCCCCGTCGGACAATGTAGCTGCGAATTCTGGGATCTCCTGTGGTACCAGGGAGTCGAGTTTGAGGTTACACTCACTGTGGCCAGGAGGCCCCTGACCAAAGGCCTGGGGTTCACAAACCCGGGTGAGGTCCTGAGGTTCCGGGTAGGGGGGGGGATCGAGGGTCAGGGGTCACAGGTCATATGTTGAAGGTTCAGGGGTCATTGGGTTGAAAGTTCAGGAGTCATGGGGTTGAACTGGTCAGGGGTCATGGGTTGACGGGTCAGGGGACATGGGGTTGAAGGGTCAGGGGTTTTGGGGTTGAAGGGTCAGAGGTCGTGGGGTTGAAGGGTCAGGGGTAAGTCTCCCCACAGGCCCTCCACCCTCCACCCCCCCCCCCCGCCATGTCGTTTCCCCAGGCCTTGTGTGTTATGTCTTCGAGGCCCAGGCCCTGAACTGCTCATGGGCACTGGGGCCGCAGGCACCGCAGGGGACACAGTATTCCTTCAGGATCCGGACTCCAGTTGGGGCCACCCCTGCCGGTTTCAATGCCCCCTCCCCACCATTGTCGGTTTCTAATGTTCCCCGCTCATCCCGCCATTGTCAGTTTCTAACGCCTCTCTTTGGCATTGTCAGTTTGTAATGCCACCTCTGTTGGCCATTTTCAGTTTCTAATGTCACCCCCTTCGGCCATTGTGAGTTTCTAATGCCCCACCACTCCCTAGGACCGGCCTGTACCATGAGTGCTGGCCGACATGTGCCAGTCCGGCCTCCAGGTGGGCTGCATCCTCCCCGATCTTGCTGGCCTCTGGGCCCAGACCTACGCCCTGGTCACAGGCTCGAGCCCCGCTGGCCCCGTCCACTTCCTGGACGCCTGGCTCTATGCCCGTGAAATTGGTGAGGGTGGTTTCCAGTACCCCCTGGACCACCCAGGGCGGTTTCAAGTATCCCAGAGACCACCAAGGGCAGTTAAAAGTGTCCCCAAGAACACCGAGGGCGGATTTGTGTCCTCGAGACCACCGAGAGTGGTTTCAAGTATCCCCACGAGCACTTTGGTGCATGGAGGGCAGTTTCAGGTATCCCCAAGACCACCTAGGGCGATTTCAAGGGTTCCCCATGACCCCCAAAAGCAGCTTCAAGTTTTCCCAGGACCATCCAGGGCGGTTTTAAGTGTCCCCGAGACCGCTGAGGGCGGTTTCAAGTGTCCACACGAGCACCTTGGTGGATGGAGGGCGGTTTCCACTGTCCCAATGAGCATCCAGGGCAGTTTTGAGTGTCCCCCAAGACCCACAAGGGCAGTTTCAAGTATTCCTGGCACCACCGAGGGCAGTTTCGAGCCCCCCCACCCCACCCGGTTTCCCTCCATTCATCTGTGGCAGTTTTCAGAACACTTTGACCCCCTGTGAAACGTGAGCATTGCCTGCGGCCCCCGGGGCTGACAGATATGGTGGGAGCCACACAGGACCTGGAGGCAGTGGAACAAGCACAACTTCCGGTAACAGCTGCCCATGTGCATGGGAGTACTCAGTGCAACACCCGGGAGTACTCGGTCCAGCACTGGCGGGGAGTATTTAGTCCAGCAACGTTCAGGAGGGGGTGGGGTTCCGGATTGGTGTGGGATGGGAGTACTCAGTCCAGCACCGGGGAGGGATGGGAGTACTCAGTGCAGCACCCGGGAGTACTCAGTCCAGCACCAGGGAGTACTGGTTGTAGCACCCTGGACTACTCAGTCCAGTATTGGTTGGGAGAGGTGGGTTTCAGGATTAGTGTGAAATGGGAGTACTCAGCCCAGCACTGGGGAGTACTCCACACAGCATGTGGGAGTACTAAGCACATCACCCAGAAGTACACGGTCCAGCACCCTGCCCCGCAGTCAGTGCTGACTGAGGCCTGTGCTCTGTTCTTTTAGCATGGTGGCCAGCTGGTCTCCCAGGACTCCCCGGTGAGTGCTCCTGGAACTGCCCCTTGCCTCAGTTTACCCCTGCCCCATGGCGAGTCTCCCCCCACATTGAGGTCTTGGGAGGCTCAGACAACACCTACGCCCTGCCAGGCCTCGAACCCGGGCCTCACCGGGCCTGTGCATCCGGGCCAGGGAAGCCCGCACCCTGACCTAGGGCTCCTAGAGCAACACGGTGGAGTTTGGGGAGCAGAGGGCGGTTTCAACTGTCCCCAGGGAGGTTTCAGGTGTCCCCAGGAGTAGAGATTCTGGGTGGGGGGTGGTTTCAAGTGTCCCCAGGACCATTTTGGGCCTGTGGGTGGATGGAGGGCGGTTTCAAGTGTTCCCGGGGGAAGGGGTCTGGGGCGATTCGTTTCAAGTGTCTCCAGGGTGGGAAGGGGTCTGTGGTGGGTGGTTTCAAGTGTACCCAGGGCGGTTTCAAGTGTCCCAAGGGTGTTTTCTAGTATCCCAATGGGGAGGGGCTCTTGGGGGGGTGGTTTCAAGTGTAACCAGGACCACCTTGGGCCTGTGGGTGGATGGAGGGCGGTTTCAAGTGTCCCCGGGTTGGAGTGGTTCTGTAGGGGGCGGTTTTAAGCGACGCCAAGGCAACCCTGGGCCTGTGGGTGGTTGGAGGGCGGTTTCAAGTGTCCCCAAGGGGAGGGGGTCTGGGTGAGGGTCAGTTTCAAGTGTCCCATGATGGGGGCAGTTCTTTAGGGGGTGGTTTCAAGTGTCTCCAAGGCAACCCTCGGCGTGTGCATCGATGGAGGGCGGTATCCAGTGTCCTCACGAAAACCTTGGGCCTGTGAGTGGATGTAGGGCAGTTTTGAGTGTCCCCACAGCGGTTTCAAGTGTCCCCGGGGGAATGGGGATCTGGGTGGGGGGGTGGTTTCAAGTGTCCCCAAGACCATTCTGGGCCTGTGGGTGGATAGGTGGCGATTTGAAGTGTCCTCAGAGGCCTCACATGGGGGGAGCCTTTGCAGGTGTAGTCATGTGGGGAGGGCTGGGGCAAGGAGCTGAGGGTCACGTGTCCCTCCCTCCCCACTTCATGTGACCCCTCCCCCTCCCATCCCTTCCTCCCCGAGTGTGTGCACACCCACAAGGTCGGAGGTTTCAAGGGTCCCCGCCGGGCCAGCCATGCTGCACCTGCTGCTTCGGCAGCACTGGGGTCGCTGGGCCTGGGCTGGGGCTGTCAGAGGTGAGCAGGAATCTGAACCCGGGGCCGCCAGGGTGGGGGGGGGAACGCAACGCATTGTGGGCCATGCGGGAGGCCGGGATTCGAGCCCACATCCACCCGTCCGTCCGTCTGCCCTGCAGGCTCCTGAGCGCCCGCGTTCCCTGTGTCAGCGACAAGTTGACTGGTGAAGATGGACAGACGGACGGACGGAGGGACAGAGGGACATGGGGGGCTGGGGGCTTAGGCGGTGACAGACAGACTGCGATGGGAATCGAGACACGGACAGACATGAAGACAGATGGACGGACAGACAGGGAGACAGGGAGATGGACGGACAGATGAACAGACAGACAGACAGACAGACTGGGAGACAGATGGACAGACCTGGAGACAGACAAACAGGCATGGACAAGAGACAGGCAGACAGATGGACAAACAGACATGGAGACAGACAGACAGGGAGACGGACAGACAGACACACAGCAGACAGATGGACAGACAGACAGACAGGGACACAGATGAGCAGGACAGACAGACAGGTGGACAGGAGACAGACAGACAGAACTGGAGACAGACAGATGACAAAAAGACACAGATGGACGGATGGACAGATGGACATCATGGAGACAGATAGACAAGAGAGGGAGACGGACAGACAGATGAGCACACAGTGAGACACACAGGGAGACAGACAGTCATGGACAGATGGACCTGGAGACAGACGGACAAACACACTGAGCAGATGGTCAGACAGACAGACGGAGAAACAGGGAGACAGACAGACGGACGGATGGATGGACAGATGGACAGATGAGCAGACGGGCAGACAGACCTGGAGACAGACGGACACATGGACAAATGGATGGACGGACAGACACAGAGGGAGACAGACGGACAGACAAAGAGATGGGCGGATGGACACACGGACAGCCGGACAGCCGTGCACCTCCCCCTGTCCTCCGCTGGGAGGAGGAGGAGGAGGAGGAGGAGGAGGAGGAGGAGGAGGAGGCGGAGCCATTGCCCGTGGTGGAGCTGAGCCTGCAGCCTGGGCCCTGATCATGGCGCCGCCCGGGTCACCCCAGCCCCCCCCCCCCCCGCATGCACACACGTACCCAGGGTTAGGGTACTGAGTCCTCCTGCGTGGGTGCTGGGTGCTCAGTCCTCCCCCGGCATCTCCACACAAGATGCTGGGTGCTCAGTCCCCCCTGGCGTCTCCACACAAGGTGCTGGGTGCTCAGTCTTCCTTTGTTAGTGCTGGGTGCTCAGTCCTCCCCCGGTGTCTGCATACGAGGTGCTGGGTGCTCAGTCCTCCCGTGCCTCCACACAAAGTGCTGGGTGCTCAGTCTTCTCATGTGGGTGCTGGGCAGTTAGTCCTGTGTCCCACACGAGGGCCTGGGTGCTCAGTCCTCCTCCCATGAATCCACAGGAGGCGCTGGGCGCTCAGTTCTCCTCCCGTTCCTCCACACGAGGTGCTGGGTGCTCAGTCCTCCTGTGTGTGTGCTAGGCGCTCAGTCCTCCTCCCGTGCCTCCGTGAGGGGTGCTGGGTGCTTGGAATAATTAGTACATGTTTTTGGAATAATTAGTACATGTTTAGGCTAGTCAAAGCCGAAGTCATAATAGCCCAATAGCTATGCCCTTATGGACACTTAAGATGATGCTAAGTGAAATGAGCTCCATGTTATGGAAACAAGTGGTATATCATTATTGTAATTATTTTCAACATGCGATATGAATCCGTACCCTTTTTATTTTCTCTCGTATTCCCTTCCTGTGGTTTTACCCCCACTATCACTGTATCTCATCTGAGCACCCTGGATACTGTATATACGTGTATTAGAGCTAGGGAAGAGAAAGTAAATATCAAAATCAATAGACAAAGATAAAAATACAAACAACTCCAAACACAATACTCACAAAACCATTTGGTGTAAACCAACCATACAACTCGTGGGTGGAAGGGGAAGCAGGAGGGAAGAGGTAGGCATGTGGAGGGGAGGAGGAGTTAACATGTTGGACAAGAAATGTACTCACTGCATTATATATGAAATTGTAACCCCTCTGTACTTCACTTTGACAATAAAGGAGAAAAAAGACAATAAATATTTTTGAAAGATTCTGAAACACCTAACATTTTTTAGAGTTATGACATATAATGCTTAAGATTCTCATGTTAAAAACTAACATTTAGAATCAACACTCTCTTTCTCTGGCAATAGGAAAACTACCAACACATACACTGTTTGTGAATAAAGGTAAACATTTCCCTCAAAGAACTGCTAATCACCATACATTTCATTTCTTCATTCCTGTTATTTACTTCAGCCATTCTCTGGCCATAATCTGAGTGAAACCAGCCAAAAGGTACAGACACTGAGGCAGGTAGGGCTGGGAGGAGGAGGAGGAGGAGGAGGAGGAGGAGGAGGAGGAGGAGGAGGAGGAGGAGGAGGAGGAGGAGGAGGCGGAGCCATGGCCCGTGGTGGAGCTGAGCCTGCAGCCTGGGCCCTGATCATGGCGCCGCCCGGGTCACCCCAGCCCCCCCCCCCCCGCATGCACACACGTACCCAGGGTTAGGGTACTGAGTCCTCCTGCGTGGGTGCTGGGTGCTCAGTCCTCCCCCGGCATCTCCACACAAGATTCTGGGTGCTCAGTCCCCCCTGGCGTCTCCACACAAGGTGCTGGGTGCTCAGTCTTCCTTTGTTAGTGCTGGGTGCTCAGTCCTCCCCCGGTGTCTGCATATGAGGTGCTGGGTGCTCAGTACTCCCGTGCCTCCACACAAAGTGCTGGGTGCTCAGTCTTCTCATGTGGATGCTGGGCAGTTAGTCCTGTGTCCCACACGAGGGCCTGCATGCTCAGTCCTCCTCCCATGAATCCACAGGAGGCGCTGGGCGCTCAGTTCTCCTCCCGTTCCTCCACACGAGGTGCTGGGTGCTCACTCCTCCTGTGTGTGTGCTAGGCGCTCAGTCCTCCTCTCGTGCCTCCGTGAGGGGTGCTGGGTGCTTGGTCACTCTCTGGGCCGCAGGGCCTGGCTCACTGTCTGTCGCTTCGGCTGCCCACAGGGGAAGGGAGAGACGGACAGACGGGTGGACACAGAGACAGGGAGGGAGACACACAGACAGGAACAGGCACTAACACAGACAGACAAACAGACAGACAGACGGTTAGACCGGCTGTGGGACAGTCAGGCAGCTAGAGAGACACAGACAGATGGACAGGGAGATAGACAGACAGGGAGACAGACAGACAGACAGACAAGGAGACAGTCGGATGGACGGACAGATGGAAAGACAGACAGGGAGACGGACAAATGGACAGACAGACATAGATGGACGGATGGACAGGGAGACTGACAGACGGACAGATGGACAGACAGATGGACGAAAAGACACAGATGGAAAGACAGAGACACAGACGGACGAACAGGGAGGACAGATGGACAAATAGGGAGACAGGGAGAGAGACAGATGGACAGACAGACGGACAGACAGACAGACGGACACACAGACGGACACACAAGCAGTGTGACAGACACAGAGACAGTCGGACGGCAGACAGACGGATGGACAGACAGACGGACAGATGGACGCACAGGGAGACAGATGGACAGACTGACATGCAGCGAGAGACAGATGGACAGACAGATGGGCAGACGGACAGACAGACAAGGAGACAGACGGATGGACGGACAGACAGGGACCAATCAACGTAGACAGATGGACAGACGCACAGAGCGACAGGCGCACAGGGTCCCAGGCCTGGGGACAGACAGACGGACAGACGGATGGGCAGGGAAACCGAGGCAGACAGACAGACGGGTGGACACAGGGACAACTGAGAGAGAGACGGACACACGGACAGGCAAGGGGCCTAGGGGAGGGCGGGGAGGAGGGGGACTGGGGCTCGAATCCCGGCCCGGCACCCAGCCACCCGGCACCCAGCTACTCAGCACCCAGCACCCATTACCCAGCCACCCAGGTTCTCAGCCCTCAGCACCCAGGTACTCAGCACCCCAACCCCCAGTACCCAGCCAGCACTCACCTACTCAGCACCCAGTACTGAGCACCCAGGTACTCAACCCTCAGTGCCCTCAGCACCCAGCGAACCAGTACCCAGCACCCAGCCACCCACTACCCAGCTACCCAGCAACCAGCCACCCACACAGCTACCCAGCTACCAAGTACCCAGCCACCCAGCACCTAACCCCCCAGCACCCAGTACCAACACCCAGCCAATCAGCATCCAGTCCCCAGCTACTCAGCACCCAGCCACCCAGCACCCAGTACCCAGCATCCCAGCCAGCCAGTACCCAGCTACCCAGTACCCAGCACCCAGCCACCCAGCACCCAGCTACTCAGCACCCAGATGCCAGCCTTCAGCATGCAGCTACTCAGCACCTAGCCCCCATTACCCATCATGCAACTACTAAGCACCCAACCAGTACCCAGCACCCAGCGACTCAGTACCTAGCCACCCAGCACCCAGTCCCCAGCACCCAGCTATTCACCACCCAGGTACCCAGCACCAAGTACCCAGCAACCCAGCACTCAGCTACTCAGCACCCAGTATCCAGTTATTTGGACCTCAGCATCCAGCTAGTCAGCACCCAGCCACCCAGCTACTCAACCCAGTACCTAGGACCCAGCCGCCAACCACCCAGCACCCAGTACCTAGTACCTAGCCAATCAGCGTCCAGTACCCAGCTACTCAGCACCCAGCCACTCAGCTACCCAGCTACCCAGCACCTAATCCAGCACCTAGTACCCAGCCAACCAGTACCCAGCACCAGGACACAACCACTCAGCACCCATCACCCAGTACCCAGCACCCAGCCAACCAGCCCCCAGCACCCAGCTACTCAGCACCCAGACACCCAGCACCCAGTACCCAGCTACTCAGCACCCAGCCACCCAGCTACCCAGCTATCCAGCACCTAATCCAGCACCTAGTACCCAGCCACCCAGCACCAGGACACAACCACTCAGCACCCATCACCCAGTACCCAGCACCCAGCCAACCAGCCCCCAGCACCCAGCTACTCAGCACCCAGACACCCAGCACCCAGTACCCAGCTACCCAGCACCCAGTACCCAGCACCCAGAACCCAGCCACCCAGCTAGCCATCACCCAGTACCCAGCTACTGAGCACCCAGTTCCCAGAACCCTGCTACTCAGACCCCAGGCACCTAGTACCTAGCACCCAGCACCCATCTAACCAGTACCCAGCACCCAACTACTCAGACCACACCATCCAGCTACTCAACACCCAGCTACCAAGCACCCAGTCACCCAGCACCCAACCACCCAGCACCCAGTACCTAGCACCCAGACACCCAGTAACCAGCCCCTAGCCACCCAGCACCCAGTACCCAGCACCCAGCTACCTAGTATTTAGCACTCAGCACCCAGAACCCCCAGCTTGCAAATTGCACACCCGTGTATCATTTTACCCTGTTTTGACTCCACTGCCTCTGTCCCGCCTGTCCGCTCTGCCCCACCCAGCCCCCCATCCATCGCCCGTCCTGCCCTGGCCTGAGCCTTCCAGTGCCCCAAGCAGAAACAACAGTAAACCGCCAGGGTGGGGCGGGGCTGGCCAAGGAAAGCAAAGATTTATCATTTCAACTTCACATCTGAGTAGTTCATTAAGAATGGGTAGCCATTTGACAGGCAGATACCAATGGGGAAGATTCCAGGAAGAAGAGACAGAGACAGGAACACAGGAAGAGAACAACTCTCTAGAAACCAGGAATTCCTGCTGCTGAATGCCATTAGCATTGTGAAAATTAAAAAGAAGCTGGGGTCAATTTGGGCTCCTTCCATAAGGCAGTGGAGAAGAGGTATTTAAGCATAAGACATACATTTTAGAAGTGTCCCAATGTACAGGGTGCTGGTGGCTCATGCCTGTCTGTCATCCTAGCTACTCAGAAGGCTGACCTTTGAGGATCATGGTTGAATGCCAGTGAAGACAAGAATGTCTGTTAAAGAGTCTCATCTCCAATTAACTACAAAAAAAACAAAAACAAAAACCTGGAAGAGGCACTGTGGCTCAAAGAGACAGAGGACTAGCCTTGAAAGGAAAGGAAGAAGGGCTGGGAATATGGCCTAGTGGTAGAGTGCTTGCCTTGTATACATGAAGCCATGGGTTCAATTCCTCACCACCACATATAGCAAAAAGCAAGAAGTGGAGCAATGGCTCAAGTGGTAGTGTACTAGCCTTGAGCAAAACAAAAACAAAAGCCTGGGACAGTGCTCAGGACCTGAGTCCAGGACTGGCAATGAAGGAAGGAAGGAAGGAAGGAAGGAAGGAAGGAAGGAAGGAAGGAAGGAAGGAAGGAAGGAAGGAAGGAAGGGAGAAAAGAAAGAGAGGAAGAAAGAAAGAGAGAAAGGAACATAGTGAGTGAACTCAGGGTCAGCACCTGCGTTCATGCCCCACAAACAATAACAACAACAAAGAATCCACAAAATGCTAGTTTTCCAATAAAAGATTAAAAATTTGTTAGAAATATGTTGCTAACTTATTAAAAAAAGACCCTAACACTTCAATTTTTAAATTTAGCTCAAATGAGCAAAGCATCAGGCAGAACTTCATATGGTCCTATTTAAAAGGATCACATTGGCACTGAACTACATTGAGCTCCTACATCATCATCAGTATAGAGAAAATGAGTCTAACCTTACATTTCTTGTTTTTCAGAAAATGGAAAATGCTGAACTCTCATATAATTATTACTTCTAAATAGGCATAATTAGTTGGTTGAGAGCAATCATGATAGACCTAGTAGTTTTCAATGTTATCAAAAGTTCTAAAGGCCATCTTTGATCAGGAATCTTATTTTAGAATAATCCTCACAGCTACCATGTGCCAGCAAAAAACTCAGCCTTATAATTAGAAAGACACCATCACCTCCACTTGGAGTAGCCAGCAGCCTCTCAATGTGTTTTCCTTTTTTTAAAAAAAAATATATATAATTACTTATTTATTGTCAAAGTGATATACAGAGGGGTCACAGATCCATACATTAAGCCATGTTTTCTTATACGCAAATTATGATTTCAATACATACCCGAACTAATATTCAGGATGTTTTAGGAATGAAATGAGATAATTAATGTAAGATCAATTACCAACAATTTTTAGAAAGCCGAGCTGTATGAAAGCTCACACCTCATTGTTGGATCCTCAGAATTCATAGCATCTAGGACCATGCAACTCATTGTGTTTTACATCACACTTCTTCATATACATATGGGACCATCATATTATATTTCATTGTCCTTTCAAGGGTTCTACTCATTTATTTTTTTAAAGAAAATCTCAATACCAAAATGTGCACTCTAGTTCTCTAATTCTCTAAGAATAATGTAGTTTGCTGCATACAAACTACTGTCATTATGTATTTCTAAGCCATGTACATTGAACATAACAAAATGTGTTAAAATTAAAACACATGATTTAGCCAGGCACCTGGGGCTCATACCGGTAAACCTGGATACTCAGCAAGCTGAGATGCAGAGGGTCAGGGTTCAAAGCCAGCCCATTCAGTAAAGTCCAAAAGACTCCATCTCCAATTAACCAGTGAAATGCTGGGCTACATGTGTAAGTGGCAGAATACCAGCTGAGTGGGCATACATGCCAGGATGAAGCCTTGAATTCAAACCTTGTTACTACAGGTGGTGGGAGAGGAGAGGAGAGAAAAGGGGAGGACAGGGGAGAGGAGTGGAGGGGAGGAGAGGGGAAGGGAGGGGAGGACAGGAGAGGAGAGGAGAGGAGAGAGAGCACAATACATGGTTTAATAAGATTCTAATAGTTCAATACCTATTTTTGTAGCTTTAGACTGGTTTACAGAAGGAAAAGATATTTCACAAGTGAATGAACGATTATGGAAAGCAAATTGCTGTCTTCCACATAATAAACACATAAACAATCTTCCAAGTAATGTTTTACATCTACATAACTGATTAACTAGAAAATATGCCAAAATACTTGAATTAGGAAAAGCAGTTCATCACTTAAAATATTGTAATTTATCTTTACAATCAGTTTGTAAAAACAACAACAACAAAAACAAAAAAGTAGCTGCTAAGTGCCAGTGGCTCTCACCTGTAATCCTAACTTCTCAGAAGCTTATGAGCTGAGACTCACAGCTCAAATCCATCCAGGCAGGAAAGTCTATGAGACTCATCTCCAAATAACTACCAAAAAAAGCTGGAAGTGGACCTGTGGTTCAAATGATAGTCTGCTAGCCTTCAGCACAAGAACAGCACCCAAGCCCTGAGTTCAAGCCTCAGGACTGGCATAATGAACAATCATAAATAGACCCAACATATTCGACTAGCAATGTGGCTTAGCGGCAGAGTGCTCACCTAGCATGCATGAAGCCCTGGGTTCCATTCCTCCCCACCACATAAACAGAAAAAGGTGGAAGTAGTGCTGTGTGTGTGTGTGTGAATAAAAGCAGCTCAGGGACAGTGCTCAAGCCCTGAGTTCAAGCCTCAGAACTGGCAAAATAAAAACAACATTAAATTAAGTATATAACCCTCCTGGTAATACTAATGAGAAACCATTAGTCCAAGGCCCAGGACTGGCCAAAAAAAAAAAAAAAAAAGAACCTAAATGCTTACATACAGTACTTAGAAATTTTCTAAGCACTATCTGCTGTGTATCTGTTTTCTAATACTGTACAGTAATATGGTAATACTATCATGACATTATAGCTGATTAATATACTCTATGAAGTTTTTAGTAAGTGCCACCACAGTAACAGCAGCTAACTGAGTATTACCACAAGTAATTGAGACCATGAGTGACAGGTGGTTGAACTTCTCTTTGTGTTTAAAAAACAAAATGAGTTTTCACACAAAAGGAGAAGGGACGGACTCACGGGAGGGGCCCAGAGAAGGTGATATCTACCAACTTTTTCGAAGTGACTATGTAAGGAATTAAAAACATAGTCCTCTACTTTGAGAATTGTACTCAAGTCAAAAGTCCCTTCTGGTGGCCACCCATCTTGAAAGTGAGCCACTCAGAAGAGCAGAGAGTCACCCACTTTCGTTTCTTGATCTCTACACTATTATTGTGAGTAACTTCCTTCCAGTGGGCTAAAGTCAAATCCACGGGCGTGGAAGGGACGTTGCCCATGCCTATCAGTCTCGTCAGTTGTGCAGTCCACAAAATAACAAGAGGTAAAACAATTCCAATAAAACAGAAGAAACAATACACACAGGCCTGATATTTAAAAGACTTACAAAATGGAGATCTCCTAAGCTGATCCGCTGGCTCCTGTGAAGAAGCAAAAGTAGCAGACCCAAGATCAAGGTGGGCAGGTTGAGCCTCCGTTAGGAGGCCCTCCTGGTCAGTTCCTGCCAAAAAGCGAACTGACTTGCACCATACAAGAAAGGCGAGGTTGGACGATCACGATGGGCACCCCACCACCTTGGGACCAAGAGAAGGAAGAAGAGGCAAGGGATTCTGGCACACAGGCCTGCCCCGCTCTCTGCTTGCAGCTCCATGCTTCTTGGTGTAGAACTGAGCGGTAATGAATGCCTTCCCAGGTTGGGGCACTACTGGGGGCCTAATCCTGTGGTCCTGTTGCATTCCCATTTCTCCCTTGATTTCTTTCCACCACAGTTTGTTGCTACCCAGGTCACCCAAGCTGCATGGTTGAGGGAACAGGATACTGGTGAGGACAGCAGCGGGAGGCACAAGTGCCAATGGACTGGCCAGTAAGCAGCGCTGGGCTCCTTAGCCACGACCACCACAAGAATATCACCCTTGACTTGAGCAAGTAGGACAGTCCCCTGAAACCCTTTAGCACCTTCCAAGCCACTGTGTACTGGGTGCGCTCGAATGTGCATATGTGTGCCCGTGCTTGCTTACATTCGTGTGTGTTTGTTCCTGATGCTGTACATGGGTGTGCTTACTAAGCCAAAGTCTGTGTATGTGTAAATAGGTATGTGGATGTAGATCCAGGAGGACCCGGCACAGTGTGTTATGAGTGAGCATGTGGAGGTGGCGAGAAGGGAGAAAGAGAAAGAGAGAGAGAGAGTCATCTCGCCTATGAGGAATTCTTTGTTCATGTGCGGTTGGATGAGTGTGTCATGTATGAGGTTGGACATAGGGAGTTCCAATTGTGTGCATGTTTACTTGCTTATTTGAAGTTCCCAGACACCAATCATTTGGCAAAGTCTCCCCTTTTGTGCTGTCCTCTGCACAAAGGTCTCCGGATTTGAGGCCCGGGATACCTAGCTGCCTTTGCTCTTGGAGATCTGCATGACAGTGACAATGACGCCTATGAATACTGTTGCTGGGTGCTAGTGTGCCTTGGTCACGGCAGGGAAGGGTCAGATATCCCTTTCCCTGGTGTCTTAGCAGAGCTTCCTGAAGGAGCCTAAAACATATGTCTGTGAGCCACGGGCACCAGGATTGCCAGCTCCTGCCTCTCGCCAGTATAATCCTTGGCTGCTCAATAGCAGGAAGTAGCAGGCAGGGATCTGGGCCAGAGAGGCCAAGGCAAGCGGGAAGACAAGAGTTAAGCAGACACTAGCGCAGAAAGGAGATGCCCAGATTCGCTGACCTGCTAACCTTGTATCTCCCTTATGCTCTGAGCAAGAGAGATGAGGTTGATTGTGAGAGAGGTGGCGGATCCATACACCAGCCACTTCCAGGACTGGCAAGGGCAGAGGCGGTGGGGAGCTGTGTCACACGGGTTCAACCAGGATGTGGGAAGATGGAGCAGGAGGGGAGGTGGAAAGTGTATTTGCCTAGGACCCTGGCCCAAGCCGTTCCCAGCAGAATGGTCAGGGGAGGGATGTGCGGCTCTACACATCCTGTGCATCCCCGAAGGCCTGTGAGAACTAGTGAGAACTTACAGCAAACCCCCAAGGGGCCCTGTGCCCTTTTTGCTATGGCAACTCCAGTTGGAACACTGGCTCAAGTCAGCAGGAGGCGCCTAGTACCTGGCCATGTCACAGAGCTCCAAACCATATGGGCACTGCCCAGAGGCTTCCCAGCACCCCAGGTGCAAATGCACTGTTAGTGAGGCACCAGGAGGCCCTGCTGGCCTGTGAGCACCAACTGCCTACCTCTAAGCAGCCTCACTACCCCTCCCTTAAGGCTGTTCCTGTTGGAATGCAAATGAAAGCACACATCAACAAAGTGGGCAAGGAATGGAGAAACAAAACATCCGGCCACCCCCTGGAGGCTTTTCTGCATAGTGGGTCGCATATGTGCAGTCCTTCCTGCTCAGAAAAACACAGGGCTGCTGCCTAGCAAGCCAGCCAAGGTCTTCAGGTGGTCTTGGCCAAGGGGGCAGAGGCCGTTTCCAGACCAATCGGATGTCAGTCATAAAACCAGAAGGCAGGAAAGGAGTGCCGCTTCCCTCCTACCTTTGTCACAAACCTCCTGTGCACAGAAAAGGAGCAGAGGGGCTTGGGCACAGAGCAGGCAGACAACAGATTAGATAAATGGGGATTGGTGTTCACCAGAGGACTGAGAGATCCCAGGTGTGCAGAGGGTGAGAGCAGAGGGAGATTTGGAGAAGATAAGAAGGGCTAGGCCAGGGTGAGGCAGTTGTCATTTCCCCAGAAGAAGTGAAGAGGTGCATGGGGAGGTGTGCAGCCTGTGAACCTCAAGAGGAGGAGGGGGAAATTGGGAAGCAGAGGCAGAGGCAAAGAGGCAGTGACGCAGAGGCATGTGTGAGTTGAAAGCAGTCCAGAGCAGCAAGGCAGGGACAGGAGGGCTAGGAGAGAGAACTCGGAGGGAGTTATCAGCAAAGGAGGTATGTGTGCAGGGGACAAGCCTCAGGAACTCAGCTGCAGATGGCAGGTGGTGGCTAGGAAGGCCAGGTTGGGCGCCCCACCACCCTGGGACCAAGTAGAAGGGAGAAGAGGCAAGGGATTCTGGGGCACAGGCCTGCCCCATTCTCTGCGCGCAGCGCTGGGCTTTAGGGTGTAGACCTGAGGGGTAACGAATGCCATCCTTGGTTGGGGCACTACTGGGGCGTAATCATGTGGTCCTGTTACATTGACATTTCTGCCTTGATTGCTTTCCCGAAGAGTTTGTTGCTACCCAGGTCTCCGAAGCTGCATGGTTCAGGGAATGGGAGACTGGTGAGGACAGCAGGGGGAGGCCCAAGTGCCAATGGACTGTCCAGTAAGCAGCGCTGGGCTCCTTAGCCACGCCCACCACAAGAACAACACCCTGGACTTGAGCAAGTAGGACACAGTCCTCGAAAACCCCTTAGCACCTTCCAAGCCACTGTGTACTGGGTGCGCTCACGTATGCGTGTGTGTGCCCCTGCTTGCCTACTTGCGTGTGTTCCTGATGCTGTACAAGAGTGTGCTTCCTAAGCCTACGTCTGCATGTGTGCAAATAGGTATGTGGATGTAGATCCAGGAGGACCCGGCACAGTGTGTTATAGTGAGCATGTGGGGGTGGCGGGGAGGAAGAGAGAGATAGAGAGAGAGAGAGAGTCGGCTCGCCTGTGAGGAATTTTTTGTTCATGTGCGGTTGCATGAGTGTGTCAGGTATGAGGTTGGACAGAGGGAGTTCAAAGTGTTTACACGTTACTTGTTTTTCGAAGTTCCCGGAAACCAATCATATGGCGAAGGCTCCCCTCTTGTGCTGTCTGCTACACAAAGGTCTCCGTACTTGATGCCAAGCTGCCTCTGCTCTTGGAGATCTGCATGACAGTGATGATACTGCCTATGAATATCATTGCTGGGTGCTAGTGTGCCTTGGTCACGGCAGGGAAGGGTCAGATATCCCTTTCCCTGGTGTCTTAGCAGAGCTTCCTGAAGGAGCCTATAACATATGTCTGTGAGCCACGGGCACCAGGATTGCCAGCTCCTGCCTCTAGCCAGTATAATCCTTGGCTGCTCAATAGCAGGAAGTAGCAGGCAGGGATCTGGGCCAGAGAGGCCAAGGCAAGCGGGAAGACAAGAGTTAAGCAGACACTAGCGCAGAAAGGAGATGCCCAGATTCGCTGACCTGCTAACCTTGTATCTCCCTTATGCTCTGAGCAAGAGAGATGAGGTTGATTGTGAGAGAGATGGCGGATCCATACACCAGCCACTTCCAGGACTGGCAAGGGCAGAGGCTGTGGGGAGCTGTGTCACACGGGTTCAACCAGGATGTGGGAAGATGGAGCAGGAGGGGAGGTGGAAAGGGTATTTGCCTAGGACCCTGGCGCAAGCCGTTCCCAGCAGAATGGTCAGGGGAGGGATGTGCGGCTCTACACATCCTGTGCATCCCCGAAGGCCTGTGAGAACTAGTGAGAACTTACAGCAAACCCCCAAGGGGCCCTGTGCCCTTTTTGCTATGGCAACTCCAGTTGGAACACTGGCTCAAGTCAGCAGGAGGCGCCTAGTACCTGGCCATGTCACAGAGCTCCAAACCATATGGGCACTGCCCAGAGGCTTCCCAGCACCCCAGGTGCAAATGCACTGTTAGTGAGGCACCAGGAGGCCCTGCTGGCCTGTGAGCACCAACTGCCTACCTCTAAGCAGCCTCACTACCCCTCCCTTAAGGCTGTTCCTGTTGGAATGCAAATGAAAGCACACATCAACAAAGTGGGCAAGGAATGGAGAAACAAAACATCCGGCCACCCCCTGGAGGCTTTTCTGCATAGTGGGTCGCATATGTGCAGTCCTTCCTGCTCAGAAAAACACAGGGCTGCTGCCTAGCAAGCCAGGCAAGGTCTTCAGGTGGTCTTGGCCAAGGGGGCAGAGGCCGTTTCCAGACCAATCGGATGTCAGTCATAAAACCAGAAGGCAGGAAAGGAGTGCCGCTTCCCTCCTACCTTTGTCACAAACCTCCTGTGCACAGAAAAGGAGCAGAGGGGCTTGGGCACAGAGCAGGCAGACAACAGATTAGATAAATGGGGATTGGTGTTCACCAGAGGACTGAGAGATCCCAGGTGTGCAGAGGGTGAGAGCAGAGGGAGATTTGGAGAAGATAAGAAGGGTTAGGCCAGGGTGAGGCAGTTGTAATTTCCCTAGAAGAAGTGAAGAGGTGCATGGGGAGGTGTGCAGCCTGTGAACCTCAAGAGGAGGAGGGGGAAATTGGGAAGCAGAGGCAGAGGCAAAGAGGCAGTGACGCAGAGGCATGTGTGAGTTGAAAGCAGTCCAGAGCAGCAAGGCAAGGACAGGAGGGCTAGGAGAGAGAACTCGGAGGGAGTTATCAGCAAAGGAGGTATGTGTGCAGGGGACAAGCCTCAGGAACTCAGCTGCAGATGGCAGGTGGTGGCTAGGAAGGCCAGGTTGGGCGCCCCACCACCCTGGGACCAAGTAGAAGGGAGAAGAGGCAAGGGATTCTGGGGCACAGGCCTGCCCCATTCTCTGCGCGCAGCGCTGGGCTTTAGGGTGTAGACCTGAGGGGTAACGAATGCCATCCTTGGTTGGGGCACTACTGGGGCGTAATCATGTGGTCCTGTTACATTGACATTTCTGCCTTGATTGCTTTCCCGAAGAGTTTGTTGCTACCCAGGTCTCCGAAGCTGCATGGTTCAGGGAATGGGAGACTGGTGAGGACAGCAGGGGGAGGCCCAAGTGCCAATGGACTGTCCAGTAAGCAGCGCTGGGCTCCTTAGCCACGCCCACCACAAGAACAACACCCTGGACTTGAGCAAGTAGGACTCAGTCCTCGAAAACCCCTTAGCACCTTCCAAGCCACTGTGTACTGGGTGCGCTCACGTATGCGTGTGTGTGCCCCTGCTTGCCTACATGCATGTGTTCCTGATGCTGTACAAGAGTGTGCTTCCTAAGCCTAAGTCTGCATATGTGCAAATAGGTATGTGGATGTAGATCCAGGAGGACCCAGCACAGTGTGTTATAGTGAGCATGTGGGGGTGGTGGGGAGGAAGAGAGAGAAAGAGAGAGAGAGAGAGTCGGCTCGCCTGTGAGGAATTTTTTGTTTATGTGCGGTTGCATGAGTGTGTCAGGTATGATGTTGGACAGAGGGAGTTCAAAGTGTTTACACGTTACTTGTTTTTTGAAGTTCCCGGAAACCAATCATATGGCGAAGGCTCCCCTCTTGTGCTGTCCGCTACACAAAGGTCTCTGTACTTGATGCCAAGCTGCCTCTGCTCTTGGAGATCTGCATGACAGTGATGATGCTGCCTATGAATATCATTGCTGGGTGCTAGTGTGCCTTGGTCACGGCAGGGAAGGGTCAGATATCCCTTTCCCTGGTGTCTTAGCAGAGCTTCCTGAAGGAGCCTAAAACATATGACTGTGAGCCACGGGCACCAGGATTGCCACCTTCTGCCTCTAGCCAGTATAATCCTTGGCTGCTCAATAGCAGGAAGTAGCAGGCAGGGATCTGAGCCAGAGAGGCCAAGGCAAGTGGGAAGACAAGAGTTAAGCAGACACTAGCGCAGAAAGGAGATGCCCAGATTCGCTGACCTGCTAACCTTGTATCTCCCTTATGCTCTGAGCAAGAGTGATGAGGTTGATTGTGAGAGAGGTGGCGGATCCATACACCAGCCACTTCCAGGACTGGCAAGGGCAGAGGCGGTGGGGAGCTGTGTCACACGGGTTCAACCAGGATGTGGGAAGATGGAGCAGGAGGGGAGGTGGAAAGTGTATTTGCCTAGGACCCTGGCCCAAGCCGTTCCCAGCAGAATGGTCAGGGGAGGGATGTGCGGCTCTACACATCCTGTGCATCCCCGAAGGCCTGTGAGAACTAGTGAGAACTTACAGCAAACCCCCAAGGGGCCCTGTGCCCTTTTTGCTATGGCAACTCCAGTTGGAACTCTGGCTCAAGTCAGCAGGAGGCGCCTAGTACCTGGCCATGTCACAGAGCTCCAAACCATATGGGCACTGCCCAGAGGCTTCCCAGCACCCCAGGTGCAAATGCATTGTTAGTGAGGCACCAGGAGGCCCTGCTGGCCTGTGAGCACCAACTGCCTACCTCTAAGCAGCCTCACTACCCCTCCCTTAAGGCTGTTCCTGTTGGAATGCAAATGAAAGCACACATCAACAAAGTGGGCAAGGAATGGAGAAACAAAACATCCGGCCACCCCCTGGAGGCTTTTCTGCATAGTGGGTCGCATATGTGCAGTCCTTCCTGCTCAGAAAAACACAGGGCTGCTGCCTAGCAAGCCAGGCAAGTTCTTCAGGTGGTCTTGGCCAAGGGGCCAGAGGCCGTTTCCAGACCAATCCGATGTCAGTCATAAAACCAGAAGGCAGGAAAGGAGTGCCGCTTCCCTCCTACCTTTGTCACAAACCTCCTGTGCACAGAAAAGGAGCAGAGGGGCTTGGGCACAGAGCAGGCAGACAACAGATTAGATAAATGGGGATTGGTGTTCACCAGAGGACTGAGAGATCCCAGGTGTGCAGAGGGTGAGAGCAGAGGGAGATTTGGAGAAGATAAGAAGGGCTAGGCCAGGGTGAGGCAGTTGTCATTTCCCCAGAAGAAGTGAAGAGGTGCATGGGGAGGTGTGCAGCCTGTGAACCTCAAGAGGAGGTGGGGGAAATTGGGAAGCAGAGGCAGAGGCAAAGAGGCAGTGACGCAGAGGCATGTGTGAGTTGAAAGCAGTCCAGATCAGCAAGGCAGGGACCGGAGGGCTAGGAGAGAGAACTCGGAGGGAGTTATCAGCAAAGGAGGTATGTGTGCAGGGGACAAGCCTCAGGAACTCAGCTGCAGATGGCAGGTGGTGGCTAGGAAGGCCAGGTTGGGCGCCCCACCACCCTGGGACCAAGTAGAAGGGAGAAGAGGCAAGGGATTCTGGGGCACAGGCCTGCTCCATTCTCTGCGCGCAGCGCTGTGCTTTAGGGTGTAGACCTGAGGGGTAACGAATGCCATCCTTGGTTGGGGCACTACTGGGGCGTAATCATGTGGTCCTGTTACATTGACATTTCTGCCTTGATTGCTTTCCCGAAGAGTTTGTTGCTACCCAGGTCTCCGAAGCTGCATGGTTCAGGGAATGGGAGACTGGTGAGGACAGCAGGGGGAGGCCCAAGTGCCAATGGACTGTCCAGTAAGCAGCGCTGGGCTCCTTAGCCACGCCCACCACAAGAACAACACCCTGGACTTGAGCAAGTAGGACACAGTCCTCGAAAACCCCTTAGCACCTTCCAAGCCACTGTGTACTGGGTGCGCTCACGTGTGCGTGTGTGTGCCCCTGCTTGCCTACATGCGTGTGTTCCTGATGCTGTACAAGAGTGTGCTTCCTAAGCCTACGTCTGCATATGTGCAAATAGGTATGTGGATGTAGATCCAGGAGGACCCTGCACAGTGTGTTATAGTGAGCATTTGGTGGTGGCGGGGAGGAAGAGAGAGAAAGAGAGAGAGAGAGAGTCGGCTCGCCTGTGAGGAATTTTTTGTTTATGTGCGGTTGCATGAGTGTGTCAGGTATGATGTTGGACAGAGGGAGTTCAAAGTGTTTACACGTTACTTGTTTTTTGAAGTTCCCGGAAACCAATCATATGGCGAAGGCTCCCCTCTTGTGCTGTCCTCTACACAAAGGTCTCCGTACTTGATGCCAAGCTGCCTCTGCTCTTGGAGATCTGCATGACAGTGATGATGCTGCCTATGAATATCATTGCTGGGTTATTGGATAGAGGATATCCCTGTTCAATCCAAGTGAATCAAAATGGTTTATAGAGAAATCCAGCTCATAATATTTTAACAGTACTTATTAACTATTGAATACAGGATTGGTTGTTATTTTGAAATTGTATTTTTAGGAACACCAAATCTAATTTTATATACAGTTATACCAAGTATCTGTGTATAATTGTGAACTTCTAAGATTTACACATCAGTGCTTGGTAAGGTCTGCTTTGGATCTTAAACAGTGCTCACAGGTGCTCTTAGATAGGCATTCCCAATCCAAATGGGCAGTAGAAACACAAGATGGCAAACAATGCAGTCATATCTCCCACTCAAAACAAGCAGGAAGCAGAGCAGTCAATCAAAGACATAGAAGAGAACCCTCAAAATGCTCTACAAAGTCTACTGATAAACATGTTAAATGAAAAGTTTGAATCCATCCATACATCAATCCATCCATAAAGTAATAGATGATTTCATGGCCTCAACAAAGAGAAAGATAAATGAACTTCAAGAGTCATATGAAAAGATAACTACCCAGCTAAAAGATTTGAGAGACAGCACTCAAAACCAAATTAATAATGTAAAGATGTCCATGCAGGACCTAAGAGATACTTCTAGCAAGGACATGGAAATCATCAGGAAAGACCAGTCTGAAGGAAAAGAGATTCAAAATCAAGTAACTAGCCTACAGTCTCAAGTAGGTGAAGCAGAGGATCAAATCTCAGGAGCTGAAGATTCCCTAGAATCTATGGAGAAATGTCACACAAAAATACAAAACCAATCCAATCGATAAAACAGATCACTCCAGGAGCTCCAAGACACAAGCAGGAAGCACTATTTGAGGCGAATAGGAATTGAGAAAAACCAGGAGAAAGAAGTTAATGGAATATGCAACCTATTTAACAGAATATTAGCCAAGAACTTCCCAACTATCCAGGAAGGTAGGCCGATACAGATACAAGAAGCATTTAGAACCCCAAAGCGACCAGATCAGAATAGGACATCCCACTGACACATTGTGATCATAACAGGATCAGTAGAGTCCAAGGAAAGAATCCTTAAAGATGTTACGGAGAAGAAAGTAATCACAAATAAAGGAAAAGCAAGCAGAATTACCCCAGACTTCTCAGCAGAGACCATGAAAAGCAAGGAGATCCTGGAATGAGGTATGCCAAACCCTAAATAATAATAAATATCAACCAAGAATGCTGTACCCAGCTAAACTCTCATTCATAGCTGAAGGTCAAATAAAAGTCTTCCACAGGAAGGAAAAACTGAAACAATGTATCTCCACCAAACCAGCTTTACAGAAAATCCTCAAAGATGTACTATACAGGGAAAATAATCAAGATCCCAATACAGACAGAGAAATGAACCCTAAATAGAAAACCAGAATATTAGATCAAGAATTGGGAAGACACAGCTTTTAACAAGATAGCTACAATGAAAGGACAAATGATCATCTCTCAAACCTAACTCTCAACATTAATGGACTTAATTCTTCATTCAAACGACATAGGCTCATTACTTGGATCAAACATCAAGATCCGTCTTTCTGCTGCCTCCAAGAGACACATCTATCTAGCAAAAGCAAACTTCTTCTAAAGGTGAAAGGCTGGAATAAAATCTACCAATAAATGGCCCCGAAATGCAGGCTGGAGTGGAATTCTAGCATCAGATAAAATCGACTTCAAATGAAAAATGGTAAGAAGAGACAAAGAAGGTTACTACATACTAATAAAGCGATGTCTCCTACAGGAGGATATAACCATCTTAAATATCCACACACCAAATACAGGAGAACCCAACTTCATCAAACCAACACTACTGACTCTAAAATCACTCATAGTCCCAAACACATTGATTGTTGGAGACTTTAACACTCCACTGTCACCTCTGGACAGACCAACAGGCCAAAAACTGACCAAAGAATCCACAGAACTAATCAACTGCATAGACCAACTAGACTTAACCAACATCTACAGAATATTCCATCAAGCAATACCAGAATACACATTCTTTTCAGCAGCCCATGAAACATTCTCCAAAATATATCACATCTTAGGGCACAAAGAAAATCTGTACAAATTCAGAAGTATCAAAATCATTCCCTGCCTTCCCTCAGACCACAATAGATTAAAATTAAAGCTCAACTCAAACAGCCACCACACAAAATGATACAATCCATGGAGACTAAGCAACACACTGCTGAACCATCAGTGGGTCATTGAAGAAATTAGACCAGTAATTCAATATTTATGGCATTCAACCAAGGTGAGTGCACAAAGTACCACCTCCTTTGGGACACAGCAAAGGCAGTACTCAGACGAAAATTTATATCTGAGTGCCTACACCAACAATCTGGATAAACAGCAACTCAACAACTTACGGAATCACCTTAATCTTCTCAAAAGAGAACAAGAAGCCATACCCCCAAGTCAATAGATGGAAGCAAATAATTAAAATCGAATCAGAATTAAATATACTTGAGAGGGAGAAAAAAAACCATCGCAACAATCAACAAAACAAAGACTTGGTTCTTTGAGAATATTAACAAGATAGTCAAATTCCTAGCAAACCTGACCAAAAAAACGATGGCAGCACACCCACATAAACAAGATCCGAGATAAAACAGGTAACATCACCACAGAAACAACCAAAATTGAGAACACAATAAGGGACTATTTTGCAAACCTTTGTGCCAACAAATTCGAGAACCTGGAAGAAATGGATGATTTTCTAGAAAAAATTGATACCCCCAAACTCAACCATGAAGATTTAAACCTTCTAAACAGACTCATACCCAGCCTTGAAATAGAAACAGCAATAAGTGATTTCCCATCAGAGAAAAGCCCATGTCCAGATGGATTCACAGCAGAATTCTACAAGGCTTTCCAAACAGAAGTCACACCAATATTTTTCAAAATCTTCAATGAAATTGAAAGAGAACGTTCACTACCAGACTTATTCTATGAAGCCAGTATAGCCCTCATCCCAAAACCAGGCAGGGACTCATCAACAAAACAGAACTATAGAACGATTTCCCTGATGAACATAGATGCAAAAATTCTCAACAAAATTCTGTCCAATCGACTTCAACAGGTCATCAAAAATATCATACACCATGTTCAAACTGGATCCATCCCAGGGATGCAAAGTTGGTTCAATATACGCAAGTCAATTAATGTAATCCACCACATCAACCAGAGCAAGGTAAAGAACCACATGGTTATATCTCTGGATGCAGAAAAGGCGTTCGATAAAATCCAGTACCCATTTATGATAAAAATCCTGGAGAAATTGGGATTCCAAGGAACATTCCTGAATATAATAAAGGCAGTTTATTACAAACCAACAGCAAGCATAATTCTAAATGGTGTAAAGCCAAAGCCATTCCTTTGAAAATCAGGAGCAAGATTGAGATGTCTGCTCTCTCCCCTCCTCTTTAACATTCCTAGCCAGAGCAATTAGGCAAGAAGAAAACAAAAAGGGAATCCAAATAGGAAAAGATGAAGTGAAGCTTTCTCTCTTTGCAGATTACATGATCCTATACCTAACGAACACCATAGACTCTACTCCCTAGCTACTAGAGCAGATCCAAAACTTTGGCAAAGTTGCAGGATATAAAATAAACCCTCGAAAATCAACAGCCTTTCTATATGCTAATAACACGAAGACAGAGGCTGAAGTCAGGAAAGCAACTCCCTTTGCAATAGTCTCAAAAACATAAAATACCTAGAAATAACCTTAACCAAAGAAGTGAAAGACCTCTATGATTAGACTGTTTGGTGTAAGTGAACTGAACATCTCCGTGGGGGGGGGGGGAAAGGAAAGGGGGAGGAGGGAGAGGGGTATGAGGGACAAGGTAACAAACTGTACAAGAAATGTATCCAGTGCCTAAAATATGAAACTGTAACCTTTCTGTACATCACTTTGATAATAAAAATTTGAAAAAAAAAAAAAAAAGAACTAAGGAAATGGAAAAACCTCCCATGCTCCTCGATTGGGAAGATTAATATAGTCAAAATGGCAATATTGCCAAAAGCTATCTACAAATTCCATGCAATACCCACTAATATCCCAACACCATTTTTTAATGAAATTGAGGAAGCAATCCAGAAATTTATATGGAAAAATAAATGACCCCCCGACTAGCAAAAACAATCCTAAGCAGAAAGAACAATGCCGGAGGAATTACAATACCAAACTTCAAGCTGTATTATAAAGCTATAGCTATAAAAACAGCTTGGAATTGGCAATGGAACAGGCCTGAAGACCAATGGAACAGAATTGAAGATCCAGCAGTGAACACACAGAACTAAGCCCCCTTAATCTTTGATAGAGGAGCTAAAAAAATACGATGGAAGAAAGATAGCCTCTTTAACAAATGGTGATGGCAAAACTGGTTCAACACCCACAACAAAGCAAAATTAGATCCTTATATATCATCCTGCACCAAAATCAATTCCACATGGATCAAAGATCTTGAAATTATAACAGATACCTTGAAAGCACTAAAAGAAGTAGGAGAAACACTTGGGCTCCTTGGCACAGGACAGACCTGCCTTAACAAAGAGCCATAAATGCTACAAATCAAAAAAAGGACGAGCAAATGGGATTGCATCAAATTGCTGAGCTTCTGCAGGGCAAAGGACATAGCTCACAAGATGAATGGAAAGCCTACAGATTGGGAAAAGGTCTTTATCAGCCATACAATGAACAAAGACCTCATATCTAAAATATATGCAGAACTACAAAAAATTAAATTCCTCCAAAACAAAACCGCAAAGAACCAACAGCCCCCTCAACAAGTGGGCTAAAGACTTACAAAGAGACTTCTCTGATGAGGAAATGAGAATGGCCAAGAGTCATATGAAAAAGTGCTCTACATCTCTGGCCATAAAAGAAATGCAAATCAAAACAACATTGAGATTCCATCTCACCCCAGTAAGAATGACCTATATCAAGAAAACTAACAATAATAAATGTAGGAGGGGATGTGGACAAAAGGGAACCCTACTTCATCGTTGGTGGGAATGTAAACTTGTTCAGCCACTCTGGCAAGTGGTATGGAGATTTCTCAGAAGGTAAACATAGAGCTCCCTTATGATCCAGCAGCCCCACATTTGGCATCTACCCAAAGACCACAGAGAAGAACACACAAAAGCCACCAGCACAACAAAATTCATCACAGCACAATTTGGCATAGCTAAAATATGGATCCCACCCAGTAACGCTCAGTAGATGAATGGATCAGGAAAATGTGGTACATATACACAATGGAATTTCATACCTCTGTCTCAAAGAATGACATTGCCGCATTTGTAAGGAAATGAAAGGACTTGGAAAAAATTATCCTAAGTGAAGTGAGCCAGACCCAAAGAAACATGGATTCTATGCTATGAATAGGATTCCCTATTCTCATAGGGAATAGTTAGCTCAGGTTTAGGCTAGTCACAGCAGAGGATCACAAGAGCCCAACAGCAATACTCTTATGAACACATAAGATGAGGCTAAGTGAAACAACCTCCATTTTATGGAAACAACTGTTATATCACTGCTGTAATTACTTTCAACATGCCATGTGTAACTGTAGCTTCTACTGTTGATGATGCTCTTGTATCCCTTTCCTGCGGTTGTACCTTCACTATCAGTTTATCTTATTTGAGTACTTTGGAAACTGTATATACTAGTATTAGAATTAGGAAAGTGAAAGGGAATACCAAAACCGAGAGATACAAGATAAAAAGACAAACGACTACAAAGGCAATGCTTTCAAAACTGTTTGGTGTAAGCCAAGTGAACAACTCTGGGGGGAGGGGGCAGGGGGAGGGGAGGGTAAGTGAGGGAGGAGGTAACAAACAGTATAAGAAATGTATCCAATGCCTAACATATGCAACTGTAACCTCTCTGTACATCACTTTGACAATAAATAAGAAAAAAATGTTTTTCCTATGAGGAAAACAATACAGTCTATGTTTCTTTAGGTCTGGCTCACTTCACATAGTAAATTTTTTTTGGAATAATTAGTACATGTTTAGGCTAGTCAAAGCCGAAGTCATAATAGCCCAATAGCTATGCCCTTATGGACACTTAAGATGATGCTAAGTGAAATGAGCTCCATGTTATGGAAACAAGTGGTATATCATTATTGTAATTATTTTCAACATGCGATATGAATCCGTACCCTTTTTATTTTCTCTCGTATTCCCTTCCTGTGGTTTTACCCCCACTATCACTGTATCTCATCTGAGCACGCTGGATACTGTATATACGTGTATTAGAGCTAGGGAAGAGAAAGTAAATATCAAAATCAATAGACAAAGGATAAAAATACAAACAACTCCAAACACAATACTCACAAAACCATTTGGTGTAAACCAACCGTACAACTCGTGGGTGGAAGGGGAAGCAGGAGGGAAGAGGTAGGCATGTGGAGGGGAGGAGGAGCTAACATATTTGACAAGAAATGTACTCACTGCATTATATATGAAACTGTAACCCCTCTGTACTTCACTTTGACAATAAAGGAGAAAAAAGACAATAAATATTTTTTAATGATTCTGAAACACCTAACATTTCTGAGAGTTATAACATATAATGCTTAAGATTCTCATGTTAAAAACTAACATTTAGAATCAACACTCTCTTTCTCTGGCAATAGGAAAACTACCAACACATACACTGTTTGTGAATAAAGGTAAACATTTCCCTCAAAGAACTGCTAATCACCATACATTTCCTTTCTTCCTTCCTGTTATTTACTTCAGCCAATCTCTGGCCATAATCTGAGTGAAACCAGCCAAAAGGTACAGACACTGAGGCAGGTAGGGACAGATAGCATGAACACACCAAGGTGGCTGAGGCCTGAGCTATTTTGGATACTATAACCTCAACATTAGGCACAGGTAGTGAGAGAGGAAGAGAGAGATCAGGAAAAGTAGAAGCCAAATGGCTGCTAGGTATAAAAATCTAGAGAAGTGTGGACTCAAGACAGTTGTCAGAAGCTGCAACACAAAAATGAATAAGATGTAAATTAGATTGGATGTTCAAGGAACTAACCAAACGAGAACATAAAACAAACTAAGTCAAAGCTAGGACAGCGAAAAGAGTAGCGCAAAATTCGGGAGGTGGCAAACATGGCCTGCGTTTATTAAAAAAAAAATAAAATATGCTTCTCCACAAGCACAAACATCTCTCCAGCCTTCCTTCTCTCTCTACTCATAGAATAAGCATTCCTTCCTCTGCAGCTTTTGCTAGCAAGAGACACGTGATCTTTTTGTTAGATTATGAAACAAATACCAGTGATGAGCCAAAAACTTAAATATAGTAAAAGAGTTGGGACAGCACTGTGTTCACTCTGTGAGAAATATCCAACAGGAATGTGCAGTGTCTTTATTCAACAACATTTCTTTACTCGAATCACAAAGATTATGATTAAAGCATGTCTTTAACCCTCTCATATCTTGCTATCCTATTTATTCTTGTGTTAGACATTTACAATGACCACTCTTAGGAATCTAGAAAGTTCTGAGGAAGTACTGGCGGCGGGGTGGTGGTGCTTATCATTACTTCCCAAAGCATAAGGGTGAAAAACAGCAGCTCATCAAGTGGGGGCAAGGGAAGAGCGGGGGACAAATGAAGGGGAAGGGGGGAATTGTAGTCAAGAATTCATTGTACATACTACAAAAGTAAGAAAACGGAAGGCCTGGGCAGAGGAAGGAGGGGCAAGAATGTTGAAAGGGGTGAGGTGGGTTAAGATGGGCCATATTCATAAACTGCTTTGTCAAATGGCAACTCCTTTGCACAAATACTTAAAGATAGTTTTTGTAAGAACTCAGAAGCTCTTCCCTTCACAGTAGTAGGACAAATTATTAGTTCCTACGCACAGGGACTAGAGTCTTTCAGGTCATTTGTGTTTTGGTGGGGTTTTGGTTTTTGAGCCAGCACTGAAAATTGAACTCAGAGACTGGGCTATGTCCCTTAGCTTTGTCACTCCATGCTGGCCTGCTACCCCATGAGAAATAGCACAATTTCTGGTACTTTGGTGGTTCATGGAGGATGGATGTCATGGACTTCCCTACCCAGGGCGGGTTTCAAAGCACAATCCTCCAAACTCATGAGGATCTGGGATTACAGGCCTGAGCCACAGGCTCCAGTTTCTAATGAGCTTTGGTCATCAAAAAAGTGGTAGTATAATTTTAAGGTTCACAGACATTAGTGCTACCTTTGGATCCTATGATATAAAGCCCCAAAGACCCGTCCTTTAAATAACTAATCAAATAAAAAATAAACAATTGTCTTATAATTAAATAATCATAAGACAGGGAAATAGAGACAAAATAATCATTAGTAATATAAACATAAAAATGGAAAAAAGCTTACCAAAGAGTTGATTCCTATATAGTTTAAGACTATAGGGAAAGTAAGCTGGAAGCCAGTGGCTGTAGCCAGTAATCCTAGCTATTCAGGAGGCTGAGATCTGAGGATCGAGGTTCTAACCCAGCCTGGACAGGAAAACTCTGTGAGACTCTTCTCTTCAATTAACCACCAAAAAGCTGGAAGTAGAGCTATTGCTCAAGTGACAGAGTGCTAGCCTTAAGCAAAAAAAGCTCAGGGACTGTGTCCAAGCCTGAGTTCAAACCCCGGGAACAGCAAAAATATAGGTAGGTAGGTAGGTAGGTAGGTAGGTAGGTAGATAGATAGATAGATAGATAGATAGAGTTTGTGTTGCAATGGAAAACCATGCACTCTACATCACTCTCTTCCTAATTCATTCCACTACTATGTAACAGGATAAATAGCAGAGAATAGCAAAGGAAAATAAATATTTGTTAATTGGCGATGTCTTTCTTGCTATAGTCATATAGTTTCTTTCGAAGTGCAATTGGCTTCTCTTTCTAACTTGGAAAAGTCCACTTTGACTCTATTTACATATTCCATTTCAATTACTTCTGAACTAAAGAAACAATAAAACCACTGTTGCAGTCTTAAAATTCTTCTTTGAACCATTATGGAATCATAATAGTTACTTCTTTGGTAATTAAAGTAACACATAGTCACTTGGCCTCTGTATACTTCCATGCCATCATGACTGGTCATGATTTCACTTAAGAAAATGATCCCTTAATAGAAACAACATGTCACTTTATGGGACGTGGGAGGAGTTTTGCTATGGGTCATGAACATCCCTCTGCTCCACAATAGATTGAATACTAAGTGCAGGCCCTGGAAAGGCAGGGCCCTGCCACCTGAGTCCCATATGCGTAAGTTCCAAGCTGAGGGAAAGTCAGGTCAAACAACACCAATGCAATGGAAGGAAACCAGAGTTTAGATTCCTGCTACAGAATTGCAAAGCAGAGTACAGGAGAGGGGCCTGACTAGAATGAGGGTTGTTTGGGACAGTGCACCTTCTAGTTTGTTCTTCTATACATGGATGGCCACAACATGAAGCCCACTGGGGTAATGTGTGCTCCATGAAAGCCTGGTGGAGTCACATTTCTACATCTACTCTTAAGTTTCCTGTATTTACTCTTGAGTTTCAACCATTCTTAATCTTCTCATCATATCCCATAAATGTGAAAGCAGTGTGAAGCTTTAAAATGCTAGTTGCACATGATTACAATTAAACAATGTGGAGACTCCTAAGAAATGGGAAATGATGAGGAAGGGATACATGATGCGTGTAGGAATTCTTTGTGACTGATTATAAAATTCTTTTTTCTGGGATTTCTGCTTCAAGACTGATGGTAGAAGCAAAGGTTTTCCTGCTTTTGAAAAAAAGGTGTAAAAGAATAAAATGTCCTAGACTTCTTAATCCAAAGATACCTTGTGTTATAACAATTAGACATTTTCATATTCATAAAATGGTAACATAAATTTTATTACCACACCAGCATTTCATTTATTCCTAGCCTGATTTCCAGACTAATCTCAACATTCAAGAAAATATCTCAAAAGTAGCTGAAATTTAGGGCATTGAATAACATTGCACAGAAGAAAAGCATATACAAGAACATAAAAAGCTATGGTTTCTTCACTGATGTAATTTCACAATGTTAGAGTTTTTCTTTTATTAAAAACTACCAGTTGCAAAGACATGACTGGAAAGTTCAGGCACATGGGTCTGCCTTCCTGCCTCAGGTCCTGGGCAACTACCAGACAATCTGCAGGGTTATCAGATAAAGTCACGAATAGAGTGTGTTTGGCTAGATATTTTTAATAGATTATAATACCTCTGTTTGGCTCAAATAAATTATCCAGCCTTATTTGGTCCACTTTCCCATTTCATGGTTGGCTGATCATTGAATTCTCTCAGAAAGCAAAGCAATGAAGAAAAGGGGAAAAAAGAAGAAAGATGAAAAAAGGAGGAGGAAGGAAGGAAGGGGGCCTGAGGAGGAGGACAAAACAGAGGAGAAAAAGTCAGGAAGTCAGGTACTGGTGGCCTGTGCCTACAATCCTAGCTACTCAGAAATGAGATCTGAGGATCACAGTTCAAAGCAAGCCTGGGCAGGAAAAGTCCACAAGACACTTAGCTCCAACCAACAGATAGTTCAGAGTAGAGCTGAGTGCCAGCCTTGAGCAAAAGCTCAGAGCCCAGGCCCTGAGTTCAAGCCCCAGGTCTGTCAAAACAAAAAGTCATTTTTATGTTGCAGACTTCCTTGAAGCCCATAGTTTGAAACGATATACGGAAGGGAAAACTGTCACTCAACAAAGCTCAATAGCTTGTAGAGCTGCTGTGTCATTCTATTGCATGTCCTACCAGACACCTATAAAATGTGCTTTGCTTGGCCAAAGAGCTATCCACAACTCCCTGCTCAAACACCTGATGACAGTGGACATTCATTTCAATGGGAACAAGATAGTCTTTCAATTTTCCTTCTGTTGCACTCGTTACAATGTGGCCAGATTTACACTCTCTCTGTGAAATGCATTGGATTTCTCAGTCAATATTGGCTACAATATTAGTAATTTCTCAAGATCTTGCCTGTCATTTAAATGCAGACACAAAACTCACAGTCTCCTCCTGGATTCCATTTCAGTTTCAACATAGAACCATCATCATTTTACCAAAGACCAACTTTCTTACAGCATAGTTTCTATAAATAATGCACAAAAAAATACTCTGCATATGCAAATTCAACCAATTACAGATTGTACATCTTTAAGGGAAAAGCAGTGCATCTGTACTAAAACACATTCACACTGTTTTCTTGTCATAATGCCCTATAATATGGTATAAAATCTAGTTACACATTATTTCAATTATATTACTTACTGTAAGCAATCTAGAGAAGACAAAGTATATGAAGGATGTTTGTAGTTTATATGCAAATATTATACTGTTTTATATCAAAAGAACTTCATTAGCCACATGGGTTGTAGAGCCAACCCACTTCAGATACTAAGGGACATTGTAATTTGGGGGAAAGTTATGTTGCAGACACTATTTGGCCAGCTAAACATTAACTGCTCAACAAAACTCTAGTGTTAACAATAACTATATTAAAAAGTTAATGGCAGCAGCAACTTGTTGACAAGACTCTATGTGCGTATGTGTGAAGAATAAAAGCTCAAAGGAGCAAGGTGCCAGTGGCTCATGTCTGTAATCCTCAAGAGAATGATTTCTGAGAATCAAGGTTCAAAGAAAGCATGCACCAGAAAGTCTCTTATCTACAATTAATCACCAAAAAATCAGGAAACAGAGCTGTGGTTCAAGTGGTAGACCACTATCCTTGAGTGCAAAGGCTAAGGGATAGCACTCAGGACCTGTGTACAAGCCCTGGTGCAGGCACCAAAAAGTAAAAAAGCACAAAGAAAAATGAAAAAATGCACAGAAACATGTCAAAAACTGGGATGACTTAAAGGCTTAAAAAAAATCTCAGACTTTAAGGCAGACGGATGGGGTGAGAGATGTTGATGTTTGTGATGTATATCCCAGTGGGTTACATTGTGCATTTCCCCAACTTTCTAGTGCTAACAGATTAAGGAATATGTTCCTCACTTTCAGTGAGGAACATTGAGCTCTTTTGGAAGAAAAGGGAGAAGGAAGAGGAGGAAAAGAGGTGAGAAGAGTGGGAGAAGAGGCGAGAGGAACCGATAACAAAGAAGACTATCTAGACATATATTCTGACTCCCAGTTATACCATAATGTACAAGCCAGAGCTTGCTACAATTTACTCAATTAGAGTAAATATGATCATTGTATTTTATAACGTGTGAATATATTTTAAATACAAGAATTAAAGCTTCATGTCCATAATGAAGACCAGAACGCCTATAAATTGAAATTATAATTTTTTTTTTACATTTTAGGTGTCAAAGCCTATAAGTATGCCCTTATAACAAAAACTGCATGAATCTAGTGATCAATGTAAGGAACACATTATGAAGGGAAATGAATACATTTCAACTACCATTCGTGAAGAGAATAAGGCCTTCAACTGAAGAGGCAGTGACATCTCTGGATGCAATGACGTCAGAAGTGTCATCGCAATTCCAAATTATCCTGTACTCATAGAAATTCCAAATTTTGAGGGGAAGAAGTTCCACAGTAAGTTGAATGACAGTATTAATTCCACTTATTCTAGCTGTTGGAATACTAGCCCAAAGTTCATGGCTGTGGCTGTATCTACTATACACAAGGGCAACATTGACTGCATTTCAGGTATCTTAGAGCTGATGGGTTGGAGAAACTATTTGCTTTCTCTACTGATTTTGTCCATCACCAAAGAAGATAAGGGATAGCTCGCAATTCAATTGGGAAGAAACTGGTGGAGCAGTGAACTCCTATTTAGCTCAGTTCCTCCTATCTCCACGTAAGAATCACCATTGTTAACACAAATTGGGGAGGGATGGGGGCATTGTGAAATTCCATGGCACTTTAAACCACCCCACCAAACTTCACCCATCTTGGCAAGCCAGGTTAGGTAGCAATGCTTCTAGGTGTAGCCAGTCATATCCTGGGTTTCAGGTTTCAGCCTGCAGCTCAGAGTCATCCATAAACAGTTTTCACATTCTCCACTTCCACCAAACCACCCCAGAAAGTCTCTAACATGGTAAGGAGGGCACCCAAACAATTTTTCATGATAGGTCTTGGATGGCTTCCATTTTGGTCATGTCACAGTGTTGATTTTACACCCTTACAAAGCAATCAGAAGCAGAGCAGACTGTGGCCTTGAAAGAATGCTTGCTCCCACACATCGAATAAGGTACAGTGAATTGAAATTCCATATAGTATTGGTATCCTTTTACATAATTACCAACGGAATTATTACAGTGAGAAAGGGAAAGGAAGCCAGACATCGTGGCACACTTCTGTTTCCCAGATACTGGGGAACAGAGGTAGGGAGGAGCACAGTCTTGAGACCACCTGATCAAATGAAAAGCAGGGGAGGGAGGGGAGGAGGAGTTAAAGGGGAAGAAGAGTGAAAAGGGCAGAGGAAAAGGGAGAAAGGTGGAAGAGATAGAGGAAGGGGAGGGCTGGCCAGCCCAAAAGACTATCCAAAGATAACTCAAAAGCCAAAAAAAAAAAAAAAAAGGAACTGGAGGAGTGGTTTAAATGAAGCAAGGAAAAGGCCTCAAATTCCAAGCCAAGCATCACAGAGCAAGAATTGGAAGAATTAGCTTCTTCATTTGTAAACAAGGCAGAAAAAAAGAGAACAAGAACACCCCTTCAAAAGGCAACTTGTCCTTGTCCACTCTCAGCAGAAAAGTCACTGAGCATGTCATGTCCAGCCTGTTGGATTCATTAGGCCTCAGAAAGACTTACTGGGGACATTCGTGGGGGCACCCTCATCACTGTGCCCTGTTCTGTGTCACAGGAAGTGGAGAATATCTGCCATTTTCATTTCCATAACATTCACCATCTCAAGTTGCTTATTCAAGTTTCTTAAGGTAAAACTGTTTCTGTTCTCTATATCATTGAAAATGTATACAGCAAGACATGGAGTTTTATATGCTCAAATCCACTGGATTAGCAAAGGAACACAAAGGCTCTGACACCAGGGGGAAGAATGCTCTATCTCAAAGCAAGCGTGACCATTTACGTCCATCACCATACTGGGGCGACCTCAATCCATCACCAGGATCTGTACTGCTCCCACTTGGGAATGAGGGGTACTTGCGCTTGTTGGCATTTACTCCCATTTTGTAAATAGTCATTTCATAAGTATAGAGGATACCTTAAGAAGTATCTACTTTCTGTGTATGCTCATACTAGGGCTTGAACTCAGGGCCTGGGCAATGCCCCTTAACTTTTTTGCTCAAGGCTGGCTTTCTATCACTTGAGCCACAGCTCTACTTTGGCTTTTTGGTGGCTATTGAAGGTGAGAGACTCATGGAAATTCCTGCCTAGGCTGGCTTTGAATCTCAACCTTCAGATTGCAATCTCCTAAGAAGCTAGAATTATAACTGAGCCACCACCAGATGGCTTCTAGTCTCACTTTTTACCTGTAGCTGTTAAACACTCCACACAAGAAGTTCTCAACTTTAATCTCACTATTCATAGAATAGAATAGACTATCATCATATAGAACAGGCTGTCCATTCTATATTAAAAATCATGTTTAGAAAGTGGCTCAGGTGGTAGAGCTGAAGAGCTCAGGGACAGAGCCCAGGCCCAGAGTTCAAGCCCCATGACCAAGAAAAAAAATATCATGTTTCTTTCATTTGGAATATCAGCAGATCAGCTACCAGTGTACCTTTATCTACCTATCCATCAATTCTTAGAAATTCAAAAGGCAACCAACAAACTTTGTATCCATTCCTACAGATTTTCTCAGGAGCCATATTTTCTTCTATTATGAATTTCTGAAACATAAGTATAGTTTTCTTTCTCTACCACCAAACCATTTAAACAACTTCCCATATTGTAAACATTTCATAGATTTAGGTTATATGCTCCAAAATGTACTCCTCTTGATTTTGCTTATCCCACATGGAAAGTCCTTTTCAAATTAACATTTGGTGTCATCTTCATGGAACTAGAAACTCCATGAGGATACAGGGCAAGTCTGCCTTATTTGCTCCCCCCCAAAAATAATCCCAAAATCTGGTACTGTTTAGAATTTATGCTAGGTAGAGAATTGACTAAGATGCTAAGTCGTTATTGCCCAGCTCTTACTTACAATGATATGACCAGTTTGTAAAAAGCCATATGTGGAAATGATTTGCACAAGATTGTGTAACATGTTAATGAAAAAGCCAAGGTGGCTTTCTTCATTTCCTATTCTTCATGGATGACACCACAGAGGTTCTTATACCTGTTTGCATTTCCTTAGCCTCAGGTCCTCAGCTCCTCCCACTAGCCCCCAGATCCACCCATACCTAATGAGCCACTCCTACTCACTACCTATCTACTTCCCCTTTACCCCCAGAGAGAGAAGCTGCCACCTGGATAAGGTGCAGACACCATGTAGCTCCCTCTCCCATGGGAACTATGGCCCCACTAATAAACCTCCTTTTGAACCTTCTTCTCCTGTCTGTGATGATCTCTGCATGGTCCTCTGGGATGGCCGGGACATATCTTTTCAACACCTAATAGGCTGAGGAGGCCAATGGTACTGATGAATGAGTTCTTATCACTTGAATGGTGTATCCATTCCCATCGTTCTTCATTGGCTGGACAGAGAAACCTTTCTGTAAATATGCCTGCTTTATGCATACTTCATGGAAGATCCAAAGAACACAACCTGAAGTAGAATTCTGTAGCCATAGTGACGAGCCAAGTTACTCTCTTAGAGACAGTCAGGTATGACAGGGATCAAGCCACAAATAGCAGCTGTTATTTCCTTGTCTCTGCCATTGCTAACGCAAGTCTGCTAAACATAGCTTTGATGAATTATTTGGGGTTCTTAAAAGAAAATTTTCTTTTGGTTTTCTAGAGCGTCTCTTGATCTTACAAAAAAGGTAAATATGCCTTTCTACTGAGGACAAAGATGATATAATAATGACTGTCCAATTTTATGTTATAAATATCACTGTATAAATAAATCTGATTTGAATAGGTCTACGAGTCAGATGGAGAAGACACTCATTTTGGTAAACATCTCATATTGAAGCTGTAAAGACACTCTTTACTAAGTCCATGCCCAATAAATCCAAGTCTTTCTACCCGGTATGCTTTGGTCTAAATGGTCTGTTTCCCCTGTCATTTTGGTGAACACTTTGGAGACAAAACTAGGTATCATGAAAACCCCAAATTCCACTGCTACAACACCAAGAGATACTGACAGGCAAGATTATCTTTATAAATGACCTACAGATGTTTAACTAACTGCCATGTACATTAGCTTTAGGTTCTGAGCAACTTTTGCAACATTTCCCACTTGTTCCTCTGTGGAGCAGAGGAAGGAATGTAAGAAAAAGACTAATGAACTGTGGGTGCAGCTTTAGTGGTAAGAGAATTTGCCTAGTCTTTCTGAGAAACTTACAAAAAAAAAACCAACACAAAAAAAACAGAAGTATTATTTAAGCTCTAAACACTAATATGCCAAACAATTTACATAAATCGTACAATGGAGAAGGAATTTCTACTCTTTTTTTTTCCTGGTGAAAAAATGAAGTGCATTCATTTGATCACAGTCACACCATTATTTAGTATCAGATCTAAGATTGCAGTCTAGACATATCCAGCTCATTCTGGATTCCTTATGAGGCTTCTAGCTCTGGAGTCCCTCTGCCCAGGGGACAAATCCTAAGATTGCTAGCACTTAAAACTGTCCTAGTTATAGAAAGTAAATCACAAAGAGCCTCTCCTACTGTGAGAAGCCATTCAATAAATCGTCCTCAAAGCCTTCCCACAGAGGCTACCTGGGAAAACCCCAGTAAGACCTGAGTTCTAGCAGAAGCCATCAGTGAGTACAAACAACACAAATTTGCTTCTTTGCTACCGACCCTTGGCTCTGAGACTCAGCCTGTCATCAAGAGTGTCAACTTCAATGGATGGGCATGTGTCCACAGGAACTGAGTTGAGGTCACACTTGTCTCACTCTGTCCTGCAAACAGATGTCTGGGTGACAAGTCTTAGTCACACATGGCGAACAGAGGTTCCAGCCAAATCAGGTGGGAAGTGCCATATCTTCTTTCTAAGCCCTTTTGGCCAGCCAGCTCATTCCCTAAGATAATCCTGCATCAGCTGGTTTTCTCCAGAATCTTTTAACACAAAGCCTGCGTTTGGGTGATGTCTTGTTATTGGACAAGCAGAACTGAGTTTATTTCTGTAACTCACCAAAAACCCCATCTGGTTCTGTGTGTTTGAATGTGCCCCTTCAGAGTTCCCTCCCAAGGAGCCAGGTAAAAACTGATGTAATGCAGAGTTCTAGTGGTGGCAAGAAGGAAAGCAGGTGATAGAGCAACCAATAAACAACAACCCAAGAGAATTGCTGTTTATTATTCATTTATCACATTAAGATGGAAAAACAGGGCTGGGAATATGGCCTAGTGGCAAGAAGCTCTCTGTTCGATTCCCCAGCACCACATATATGGAAAACGGCCAGAAGGGGCGCTGTGGCTCAGGTGGCAGAGTTCTAGCATTGAGCGGGAAGAAGCCAGAGACAGTGCTCAGGCCCTGAGTCCAAGGCCCAGGACTGACCCCAAAAAAAGCAAGATGGAAAAACAAAGTCTGTAATAATCATCCCAGGGAATATACAGCAAACTCTTAAGGATAATAGCTTTCTCCCAGATGACAAGAGTTCAATCACTGGCCTACATGAAGCATCATAAAAACAATAGTATCTCCTCTGGAAATAGAACTCGGTGTGGTCACTTTTCAACATATTACCAAGTTTGTTATGAATCTTCCAAATTAAATTTAAGCTCCCCACATACACACAGCCCGTGTACTGGATTTTTTTGTATATTCAAAAGATGCTCTTTCCTGCCAGGTGTGATTTGTGAAGTCCTATACCTACCCTACCCACTGTCGGGGAAATTAACATCATCTCTATGGGGCAGGGGCAGCTGTGATTTCATTCCTGTCCTGGAAAAGTTCTTCCCTTGAATATCTTACTTCTGAGGTCTTTCTCAACTACTCAGGATGAAACACACAATGTCAAACATCCACGCTTTGTCTTCTCATCAAAAGCCTTCACTGAAAAAATAATATATCTCAAAGATGGTCAAATACAAATACTAAATACAAATACTAAAAGCTTTTATGCTGTATAACCTGAAAATTGAAAAGTCTAAACTGTGCCTGAACTAGTTATCATGAGACAAAAACCAACCGCAAACTATAAGAAATTACAGGCAGTAGTCCTTTTTATCCCCAGTCCCGGGGCTTGGACTCAGGGTCTTGGGTGCTATCCCTGAGCCTCTCTGTGCTCAAGGCTAGCGTTCTACCACTTGAGCCACAGTGCCTTTTCCAGCTTTTTCTTAGTTTGTTGGAGATAAGAGTCTCATAGACTTTGCTGACTAGGCTGGCTTTGAACTGCAATTCTCAGATCTCCACCTACTGAGTAGCCAGGATTACAGGCGTGAGCCAGCAGTGAACAGCAGCCGCAAAGTTTTTCACAGTCACCTGCAGCTTAATCATAACTGGGGCGTGTTCTAAGGGCTGTGCTGTTGCCATCCCACTGCTGAGCAAACATCACACAGCTCACTCACACAAACTAAGCTGGCTATGACATCACTAGGTTACACAATCTTAGGTGTCCACTGTTATATTTGTGACCTGTCTTGGGTTGAAGTGTCATTATGAAGCACATGACTACATTGAAATGAGCTCTTCCATATGAGAGAAAAAGACTCATTTTCCATGCATAAGGATGAAAGAAACTAGAATGTTCATAAATACATTCACCATGTTTATCTAAAGAACTTCTTGAGATTCATGGGAGTTTTGATGCCTTATATAATATTGTATCCACTAAATGCCTTCCCCTGGCCATATTCCAAGAGCTTTTAAATTGTTAGGTCTACAGACAACAACCAAGGCTCAGAAGTCTCTGAATGAAGATTTAATGATTCGGGGGTGGGGGGTGGGGGTGCTCATTCACTACCCTTTCGTCTCTATCCTTCTAATACACACTGTCACTATGGTTTCTTATAACTACACAGAAAAATGGACAACATGGAAGAATATTTCTGGCAAGGTACTGAGAACAAAATAAAGAACTAATTTCCTTTAGTCTTCATTTTTACCTACAGGTCAGATCACTTGCGAATATAATAACCACAAGAAACTCTGCACTAATATAACATTAGACACCAGGGCTTCACAGCTATTCAGACCAGGTTCACCACGAACACTGAAGTTATTTAATAAAATTGAAGATGACTTTTCAATCCGGGATACTAAGAAATTTGTATATCCCCTTGCCAATATTTTTCATGGGGATTAGCTCTTTTTTTTCCCCTCACAGACACTGGTATGCTGCTTAAAATAATATTTGTGGCTTTACTCACCATCTGTCAAAGGGAGACATGTTGATTTTCTTAAAGCAAGTTGGGTCTGCATTCTTTCTCTGTTACTGTTACAGGTAGACCTGACAGGCATATGATCGTTTGTTTGCAAATGCTCTCCCCTAGATGGAACCTAGTTAAGTTTCATTTCTTACCTGCTGGACAGTTGCACTCAGAAGGTGTTTCTCTTGTGATTCTCAGTTTAGCCATGTGTTCGTAGGATTCCTGTAGGAAAAGAAGATATATTAAGAGCTAGCAGTAGTATCCCAGTTCTGTGAGTTCTTCAGGGACTCTTCCTCTGTGGCTGTTAATAATGTTTGATAGCCTGCACAAACAGCATTTATGTAAGTGCATGGATCTTAGCCAATGCTAACAGTACTCAAGACATAATTTTGTTTTTAATTTAAAAATCAATTTAACATTGACATAGATTGAAAGATTTGGGTAATACCTTTCTTCATTATTCAACTATCCCCACCCTCTCCCTGCACAGCCAAGGCAAAACTCCGGCACTAACAATGCAGCTCATGGCAATGTGTGTCCTATCAAAAACAGCCAATGTTGTAGACATACTTTATCACATTCGGGCTGCAACTACTGCATCTCTCCACTGGCAGAAAAACTACCCTCTCCCTACTGGAGTCTAAGTCATCTTTAAAGGAATCCCTTTCAATTCTCCATTCATCAATATCTGAACACAACCTCTGTTAACTCTCCCCCTCCAAAAAAACAAAGGAAAACTTTTTTTTCCCAATTTTTAAAACCTTTAATATGAAAAGAATTCCGAGTTAAATGAATTTTTAAATCTATGGGCTTATTTCACTTTTAAGAGTGCTTACCATTCTCTATTGATAAGGCCTAACCTTATCAAATGAAAAACAGATGTGAGCATTACAATGAATATTCTCCATACAACTGAGAATGCTGACAGCCCAGACTCCACAAAACTAAACAGCCGGGCAAAGCCCCTACTGCCATTGCAACATGCAATCCTTAAGGAAGACAGAGGGAAGATCCTCCACACAGACTTGGAGAGAAACCAAGGAAGGGACTTGAATAAATAGATACCACAGAGGCTCACACATCCCAAATCAACTGTATAACCAGTAAGGGTGGATCCTGTAGACTGACTGAACCTGTGCAAAATTCTATCCACATGCAACTCTCCCTCGAGCAAGGCCCAGCCTCACACACCTGACTATGGTCTTCAGCTGATCTGCCTTCTCCGGCAGCAGGGGAACGGAGGGTGCCCTTTTAGCAGATTCCAGGGTGAGGATCCTCGCCTGAAGGTCGTTGGTTTTCACCCCAAGTTACAGACACGAAATCATGGCCACCCCGGAGAGGAGGGTGGCCAGGGTGGTGCACGGGGGCATGGCACAGGTGCAATGCTGCCTGGAAGGGCTGGGTTCTTCAGATCCAGCCTTTCACCCTGCTCCCTTCCCCACAGGCTTCTTCACCAGCATGGTAAGGGGGGGGGTCCTCTGGCCACCTTCTACCTCCTGCCAAGACAACTGGCCAGAGGAGTAGCGACAAGTCCTCCAAAGTTCAGTCCTGGCGGCTGCACAAGTAGTTGGCAGAGTAGGTGCCAGGCAGGCGCGGTGAGGGACCTGTATGGGGCTCAGCACGGGGACCCGCAGGCAAGGACCATCCTCAGCCTGTGGCTCTCCTCCCAGCTGGGAGCAAAACAAACAAAAATAAATAATGCTCTCCTCTGCACTCCTCTGAGCTCCTCTGCTCTCCTCTGCTCTCCTCCTCCTCTGCTCTCCGCCTCCTTTGCTCTCTTCCTCCTCTGCTCTCCTCCTCCTCTGCTCTCTTCCTCCTCAATTGGATGATAAACTTGGCTTCAGCTGTGTTAGGGAGATAGAAGCGTAAAGGTAGAAGAGGGAAATGGGTTTCAAATGTACCCTAAGTGCATCAAGTACTGAAAATGAGTACTTCATTTATGGCTCTGCAACAATCTAACATGTCCTCGGACCCTTTTGGTGCCAATAAGATAGAGGAGGTTGTGTGACAGATCTCTGGTCTTGCTGGCTTTAGGTTGTAACAGAAAGGAGAACTAGATGGTTCTGAATGTTTATTCAAGGTCCATCCACCCACTTCCTCACTTTGAGCCCTCCCATTATGTTCTTAAGCTTCAAGGAAATAAGTGTTTCTGTTCTCTCACCCGATCCACTCCATTCCCCCCATGTACGGTCCAGTGCCAGGTGCTAGCAAGATCAACAGGGAGCAAGGTGTGGGTACTGTTCATTGGGAGCTGCAGGCTTGCTGTGTTGGCTGGTCCCTCTGGAAGGAATGCTGGTGGCTCCCCTACCCTCTCCTCCTCGTGGGAGAGACCCCCATGACCTGTGTTTGCATTTGCCTCTGTGCTTATATAGCCTCTGTATTTACACCTGACCATGCTAGGGCAAATAGGCTTCCCCTAGTTCTTAAGCAATGAGCCAGAGCTGTCCAGTCAACGGTGGTTTGGCAGCATTATGCTGCCTTTAGCCATTTGGGAACCCTATGAAATTGGTCATGGCCCCTTCCAGGATGTGCAGCCTACCAGAGTGCACAGGCGTGAGGCAGAAATAGCAGGGCCTCCTCTTGAGCACAGACCCCTCTCCTCCCGCCTTGTTCCTTTGCTGGGGCTGGCAAGCCTCATAGGCAGGGTGGCCCGACGAGCTAGGATGGCCAGCCAATGACAGGTAAGATCCTTCAGGGGGGACGACCTAAGACAGGCGCTTTCTCAAGTAGGACATCCACCAGCTTATTAAACAGAAAAGGAGGAGATGTGGGGCGCACCGCCTGGCCCCGACTGTGCACGCCCTGGAGTTGTGTGACTGTTGCACCGCCTCCGGGGAGAGGGATCCTGGCTAACCCCGCCTGCCTTCGGGGTCCGGAACTGGAAGGCAGCTCTAGGCAGTAACCTGGGGTGGTCTCTGCTGGTAGTGACATAGACTCAGGCCGCCCCTTAGGGAGGTCCCATGGCCTTCCACCCTTGACGGACAGCTCCGACCTCCAATCGTAGCCCCTGACTAGGTATGTTACACACCCTCCTCTTCCTGCTGCCATTGCCCATACTTAAGATGGGGTTCGCGCCAATAAACAGAGAGCGGTCTTGAACTCTGCCCAAGTCGACTGACCATCTAACTGTGGCATAAAGGTTGGGTTGGGCTGCGTGCGGGCGACTTGCTGCTTATTACCTATTCTGGGTTCACCCTCGGCGGGGAGGGGCGCGCCTCCTTGCCTCTCCTGCTGGTCAGGAGAGCGCCCCGGGTGCAGGGCCCCCTGCATCTGTCCATCCATCTGTCTGTCTATGTGTCTGTCTCCCTGTCCATCTGTCTGTCAATCTCTTGTGCGTCTGTCTGTCTCCCTGTCTGTCTCTATGTTGTCCTGTCTGTCCATCTGTCTGTGTGTCTGCGCCTCTCTCCGTCTGTGTGTCCGCCCGTCCCTCCCTTTTCCGTCTCCCAATCCACATGTCCGTCCCTCTGTCCGCCCCTCCATTCCTCCGACTGGACTGTGTCTCTCTGTCTGGGAGACGCACCCAGCACCACCCAAGGAGG
>NW_025960545.1:0-41952 GCF_023159225.1 Perognathus longimembris pacificus
AAGCTCATTTAGGATCGACATGAACATGCTGCGTAGGTAGCTGTTTATCAGTAAATTTCTCCACTGAGATTAAGAAAAGCAGAGGCTTAATGAATTAACTACTTCCTGGTATGGTTACTGTAGTGGTAACTCCCCAAAAGAATCTGGATTGTGGTGAGGGAACAGAGAATAAAGCTCATTTAGGACCTGCACTTACGAAGGGGGTAGGCAGCTGTATATCAGGGAGTAAAGCTTCTGAGAATAAAAACAGCTGGAGCTTGTTAAGGTAATTACACAGGGGAAAGGATAATGTACTGGGAACTCCTCAGAAGAATCTGATTTTTGGTGAGGGGAGAGAGAAAAAAGCTCATTTAGGAACGACATGAACATGCTGCGTAGGTAGCTGTTTATCAGTAAATATCTCCACTGAGATTAAGAAAAGCAGTAGCTTAATAAATTAAGTACTTCCTGGTAAGGTTACTGTACTGGTAACTCCTCAAAAGAAATTAGATTGTGGTGAGGGAACAGAGAAAAAAGCTCATTTAGGACCTGCACTTACGAAGGGGGTAGGCAGCTGTATATCAGGGAGTAAACCTTCTGAGAATAAAAACAGCTGGAGCTTGTTAAGGTAATTACACAGGTTAAAGGATAATATCCTGGGAACTCCGTAGAAGAATCTGATTTGTGGTGAGGGGAGAGAGATAAAAGATCATTTAGGAACGACATGAACATGCTGCGTAGGTAGCTGTTTATCAGTAATTATCTCCACTGAGATTAAGAAAAGCAGTAGCTTAATAAATTAAGTACTTCCTGGTATGGATACTGTACCGGTAAGTCCCCAAAAGAATCTGGATTGTGGTGAGGGAACAGAGAATAAAGCTCATTTAGGACCTGCACATACGAAGGGGGTAGGCAGTTGTTTATCAGGGAGTAAACCTTCTGAGAATAAAAACAGCTGGAGCTTGTTAAGGTAATTACACAGGAGAAAGGATAATATACTGGGAACTCCTCAGAAGAATCTGATTTGTGGTGAGAGGAGAGAGACAAAAGCTCATTTAGGAACGACATGAACATGCTGCGTACGTAGCTGTTTATCAGTAAATATCTCCACTGAGAATAAGAAAAGCAGTAGCTTAATAAATTAAGTACTTCCTGGTATGGTTACTGTACTGGTAACTCCCCAAAAGAATCTGGATTGTGGTGAGGGAACAGAGAAAAAAGCTCATTTAGGACCTGCACTTACGAAGGGGGTAGGCAGCTGTATATCAGGGAGTAAACCTTCTGAGAATAAAAACAGCTGGAGCTTGTTAAGGTAATTACACAGGGGAAAGGATAATGTACTGGGAACTCCTCAGAAGAATCTGATTTGTGGTGAGGGCAGAGAGATAAAAGCTCATTTAGGAACGACATGAACATGCTGCGTAGGTAGCTGTTTATCAGTAAATATCTCCACTGAGATTAAGAAAAGCAGTAGCTTAATAAATTAAGTACTTCCTGGTATGGTTACTGTACTGGTACCTCCCCAAAGAATCTGGATTGTGGTGAGGGAACAGAGAAAAAAGTTCATTTAGGACCTGCACTTACGAAGGGGGTAGGCAGCTGTATATCAGGGAGTAAACCTTCTGAGAATAAAAACAGCTGGAGCTTGTTAAGGTAATTACACAGGAGAAAGGATAATGTACTGGGAACTCCTCAGAAGAATCTGAATTGTGGTGAGAGGAGAGAGACAAAAGCTCATTTAGGAACGACATGAACATGCTGCGTACGTAGCTGTTTATCAGTAAATATCTCCACTGAGATTAAGAAAAGCAGTAGCTTAATAAATTAAGTACTTCCTGGTATGATTATTGTACTGGTAACTCCCCAAAAGAATCTGGATTGTGGTGAGGGAACAGAGAAAAAAGCTCACATAGGACCTGCACTTACGAAGGTGGTAGGCCGCAGTATATCAGGGAGTAAACCTTCTGAGAATAAAAACAGCTGGAGCTTCTTAAGGTAATTACACAGGGGAAAGGTAATGTACTTTTAACTCCTCAGAAGAATCTGATTTGTGGTGAGGGGAGAGAGAAAGACGCTCATTTAGGAACGACATGAACATGCTGCGTAGGTAGCTGTTTATCAGTAAATTTCTCCACTGAGATTAAGAAAAGCAGTAGCTTAATGAATTAAGTACTTCCTGGTATGGTTACTGTAGTGGTAACTCCAGAAAAGAATCTGGATTGTGGTGAGGGAACAGAGAAAAAAGGTCATTTAAGACCTGCACTTACGAAGGGGGTAGGCAGCTGTATATCAGGGAGTAAACCATCTGAGAATAAAAACAGCTGGAGCTTGTTAAGGTAATTACACAGGGGAAAGGATAATGTACTAGGAACTCCTAAGGAGAATCTGATTTGTGGTGAGGGGAGAGACATAAAAGCTCATTTAGGAACGACATGAACATGCTGCGTACGTAGCTGTTTATCAGTAAATATGTCCAATGAGAATAAGAAAGGCATTAGCTTAATAAATTAAGTATTTCCTGGTATGGTTACTGTACGGGTAACTCCCCAAAAAAATCTGGATTTTGGTGAGGGAACAGAGAAAAAAGCTCATTTAGGACCTGCACTTACGAAGGGGGTAGGCAGCTGTATATCAGGGAGTAAAGCTTCTGAGAATAAAAACAGCTGGAGCTTGTTAAGGTAATTACACAGGGGAAAGGATAATGTACTGGGAACTCCTCAGAAGAATCTGATTTGTGGTGAGGGGAGAGAGAAAAAAGCTCATTTAGGAACGACATGAACATGCTGCGTAGGTAGCTGTTTATCAGTAAATATCTCCACTGAGATTAAGAAAAGCAGTAGCTTAATAAATTAAGTACTTCCTGGTAAGGTACTGTACTGGTAACTCCCCAAAAGAAATTAGATTGTGGTGAGGGAACAGAGAAAAAAGCTCATTTAGGACCTGCACTTACGAAGGGGGTAGGCAGCTGTATATCAGGGAGTAAACCTTCTGAGAATAAAAACAGCTGGAGCTTGTTAAGGTAATTACACAGGTTAAAGGATAATATCCTGGGAACTCCTTAGAAGAATCTGATTTGTGGTGCGGGGAGAGAGATAAAAGCACATTTAGGAACGACATGAACATGCTGCGTAGGTAGCTGTTTATCAATAAATATCTCCACTGAGATTAAGAAAAGCAGTAGCTTAATAAATTAAGTACTTCCTGGTATGGTTACTGTACTGGTAATTCCCCAAAAGAATCTGGATTGTGGTGAGGGAAAAGAGAAAAAAGCTCATTTAGGACCTTCACTTACGAAGGGGGTAGGCAGCTGTATATCAGGGAGTAAACCTTCTGAGAATAAAAACAGCTGGAGCTTGTTAAGGTAATTACACAGGGTAAAGGGTAATGTACTGGGAACTCCTCAGAAGAATCCGATTTGTGGTGAGGGGAGAGAGACAAAAGCTCATTTAAGAACGACATGAACATGCTGAGTACATACATGTTTAGCAGTAAATATCTCCACTGAGATTAAGAAAAGCAGTAGCTTAATAAATTAAGTACTTCCTGGTATGGTTACTGTACTGGTATCCTCCCGAAAAGAATCGGGATTGTGGTGAGGGAACAGAGAAAAAAGCTCATTAAGACCTGCACTTACGAAGGGAGTAGGCAGCTGTATATCAGGGAGTAAACCTTCTGAGAATAAAAACAGCTGGAGCTTTTTAAGGTAATTATACAGGGGAAAGGATAATGTACTGGGAACTCCTCAGAAGAATCTGATTTGTGGTGAGGGGAGAGAGACAAAAGCTCATTTAGGAACGACATGAACATGCTGCGTAGGTAGCTGTTTATCAGTAAATATCTCCACTGAGATTAAGAATAGCAGTAGGTTAATAAATTAAGTACTTCCTGGTAAGGTTACTGTACTGGTAACTCCCCAAAAGAAATTAGATTGTTTTAAGGGAACAGAGAAAAAAGCTCATTTAGGACCTGCACTTAAGAAGGGGGTAGGCAGCTGTATATCAGGGAGTAAACCTTCTGAGAATAAAAACAGCTGGAGCTTGTTAAGGTAATTACACAGGAGAAAGGATAATGTACTGGGAACTCCTCAGAATAATCTGATTTGTGGTGAGGGGAGAGAGATAAAAGCTCATTTAGGAACGACATGAACATGCTGCGTAGGTAGCTGTTTATCAGTAATTATCTCCACTGAGATTAAGAAAAGCAGTAGCTTAATAAATTAAGTACTTCCTGGTATGGTTACTGTACTGGTAACTCCCCCAAAGGATCTGGATTGTGGTGAGGGAACAGAGAAAAAAGCTCATTTAGGACCTGCACTTATGAAGGGGGTAGGCAGTTGTATATCAGGGAGTAAACCTTCTGAGAATAAAAACAGCTGGAGCTTGTTAAGGAAATTACACAGGAGAAAGGATAATGTACTGGGAACTCCTCAGAAGAATCTGATTTGTGGTGAGAGGAGAGAGACAAAAGCTCATTTAGGAACGACATGAACTTGCTGCTTACGTAGCTGTTTATCAGTAAATATCTCCACTGAGATTAAGAAAAGCAGTAGCTTAATAAATTAAGTACTTCCTGGTATGGTTACTGTACTGGTAACTCCCCAAAAGAATCTGGATTGTTGTGAGGGAACAGAGAATAAAGCTCATTTAGCACCTGCACTTACGAAGGGGGTAGGCAGCTGTATATCAGGGAGTAAACCTTCTGAGAATAAAAACAGCTGGAGCTTGTTAAGGTAATTACACAGGAGAAAGGATAATGTACTGGGAACTCCTCAGAAGAATCTGATTTGTGGTGAGTGGAGAGAGACCAAAGCTCATTTAGGAACGAAATGAACATGCTGCGTACGTAGCTGTTTATCAGTAAATATCTCCACTGAGATTAAGAAAAAAAGTAGCTTAATAAATTAAGTACTTCCTGGTATGGTTACTGTACTGGTAACTCCCCAAAAGAATCTGGATTGTGGTGAGGGAACAGAGAAAAAAGCTCATTTAGGACCTGCACTTACGAAGGGGGTAGGCAGCTGTATATCAGGGAGTAAACCTTCTGAGAATAAAAACAGCTGGAGCTTGTTAAGGTAATGACACAGGGGAAAGGATAATGTACTGGGAACTCCTCAGAAGAATCTGATTTGTGGTGAGGGCAGAGAGATCAAAGTTCATTTAGGAACGACATGAACATGCTGCGTAGGTAGCTGTTTATCAATAAATATCTCCACTGAGATTAAGAAAAGCAGTAGCTTAATAAATTAAGTACTTCCTGGTATGGTTACTGTACTGGTAACTCCCCAAAAGAATCTGGATTTTGGTGAGGGAACAGAGAAAAAAGCTCATTTAGGACCTGCACTTACGAAGGGGGTAGGCAGCTGTATATCAGGGAGTAAACCTTCTGAGAATAAAAACAGCTGGAGCTTGTTAAGGTAATTACACAGGGGAAAGGGTAATGTACTGGGAACTCCTCAGAAGAATCTGATTTGTGGTGAGGGGAGAGAGATAAAAGCTCATTTAGGAACGACATGAACATGCTGCGTAGGTAGCTGTTTATCAATAAATATCTCCACTGAGATTAAGAAAAGCAGTAGCTTAATAAATTAAGTACTTCCTGGTATGGTTACTGTACTGGTAACTCCCCAAAAGAATCTGGATTGTGGTGAGGGAACAGAGAAAAAAGCTCATTTAGGACCTGCACTTACGAAGGGGGTAGGCAGCCGTATATCAGCGAGTAAACCTTCTGAGAATAAAAACAGCTGGAGCTTGTTAAGGTAATTACACAGGGGAAAGGGTAATGTACTGGAACTCCTCAGAAGAATCCGATTTGTGGTGAGGGGAGAGAGACAAAAGCTCATTTAAGAACGACATGAACATGCTGCGTAGGTAGCTGTTTATCAGTAATTATCTCCACTGAGATTAAGAAAAGCAGTAGCTTAATAAATTAAGTACTTCCTGGTATGGTTACTGTACTGGTAACTCCCCAAAAGAATCTGGATTGTAGTGAGGGAACAGAGAATAAAGCTCATTTAGGACCTGCACTTATGAAGGGCGTAGGCAGTTGTATATCAGGGAGTAAACCTTCTGAGAATAAAAACAGCTGGAGCTTGTTAAGGTAATTACACAGGAGAAAGGATAATGTACTGGGAACTCCTCAGAAGAATCTGATTTGTGGTGAGAGGAGAGAGACAAAAGCTCATTTAGGAACGACATGAACATGCTGCGTACGTAGCTGTTTATCAGTAAATATCTCCACTGAGATTAAGAAAAGCAGTAGCTTAATAAATTAAGTACTTCCTCGCATGGTTAATGTACTGGTAACACCCCAAAAGAATCTGGATTGTGGTGAGGGAACAGAGAAAAAAGCTCATTTAGGATCTGCACTTACGAAGGGGGCTAGGCAGCTGTATATCAGAGAGTAAACCTTCTGAGAATAAAAACAGCTGGAGCTTGTTAAGGTAATTACACAGGGGAAAGGATAATGTACTGGGAACTCCTCAGAAGAACCTGATTTGTGGTGAGGGCAGAGAGATAAAAGCTCATTTAGGAACGACATGAACATGCTGCGTACGTAGCTGTTTATCAGTAAATATCTCCACTGAGATTAAGAAAAGCAGTAGCTTAATAAATTAAGTACTTCCTGGTATGGTTACTGGACTGGTAACTCCCCAAAAGAATCTGGATTGTGGTGAGGGAACAGAGAAAAAAGCTCACATAGGACCTGCACTTACGAAGGTGGTAGGACGCAGTATATCAGGGAGTAAACCTTCTGAGAATAAAAACAGCTGGAGCTTGTTAAGGTAATGACACAGGGGAAATGATAATGTACTGGGAACTCCTCAGAAGAATATGATTTGTGGTGAGGGCAGAGAGATCAAAGTTCATTTAGGAACGACATGAACATGCTGCGTAGGTAGCTGTTTATCAATAAATATCTCCACTGAGATTAAGAAAAGCAGTAGCTTAATAAATTAAGTACTTCCTGGTATGGTTACTGTACTGGTAACTCCCCAAAAGAATCTGGATTGTGGTGAGGGTACAGAGAAAAAAGCTCATTTAGGACCTGCACTTACGAAGGGGGTAGGCAACTGTATATCAGGGAGTAAACCTTCTGAGAATAAAAACAGCTGGAGCTTGTTAAGGTAATTACACAGGGGAAAGTTTAATGTACTGGGAACTCCTCAGAAGAATCCGATTTGTGGTGAGGGGAGAGAGACAAAAGCTCATTTAAGAACGACATGAACATGCTGCGTAGGTAGCTGTTTATCAGTAATTATCTCCACTGAGATTAAGAAAAGCAGTAGCTTAATAAATTAAGTACTTCCTGGTATGGTTACTGTACTGGTAACTCCCCAAAAGAATCTGGATTGTGGTGAGGGAACAGAGAAAAAAGCTCATTTAGGATCTGCACTTACGAAGGGGCTAGGCAGCTGTATATCAGGGAGTAAACCTTCTGAGAATAAAAACAGCTGGAGCTTGTTAAGGTAATTACACAGGGGAAAGGATAATGTACTGGGAACTCCTCAGAAGAATCTGATTTGTGGTGAGGGCAGAGAGATAAAAGCTCATTTAGGAACGACATGAACATGCTGCGTACGTAGCTGTTTATCAGTAAATATCTCCACTGAGATTAAGAAAAGCAGTAGCTTAATAAATTAAGTACTTCCTGGTATGGTTACTGTACTGGTAACTCCCCAAAAGAATCTGGATTGTGGTGAGGGAACAGAGAAAAAGCTCATTTAGGACCTGCACTTACGAAGGGGGTAGGCAGCTGTATATCAGGGAGTAAACCTTCTGAGAATAAAAACAGCTGGAGCTTGTTAAGGTAATTACACAGGAGAAAGGATAATGTACTGGGAACTCCTCAGAAGAATCTGATTTGTGGTGAGGGCATAGAGATAAAAGCTCATTTAGGAACGACATGACCATGCTGCGTACGTAGCTGTTTATCAGTAAATATCTCCACTGAGATTAAGAAAAGCAGTAGCTTAATAAATTAAGTACTTCCTGGTATGGTTACTGTACTGGTAACTCCCCAAAAGAATCTGGATTGTGGTGAGGGAACAGAGAAAAAACTCATTTAGGACCTGCACTTACGAAGGGGGTAGGCAGCTGTATATCAGGGAGTAAACCTTCTGAGAATAAAAACAGCTGGAGCTTGTTAAGGTAATGACACAGAGGAAAGGATAATGTACTGGGAACTCCTCAGAAGAATCTGATTTGTGGTGAGGGGAGAGAGACAAAAGCTCATTTAGGAACGACATGAACATGATGCGTAGATAGCTGTTTATCAGTAAATATCTCCACTGAGATTAAGAATAGCAGTAGCTTAATAAAGTAAGTACTTCCTGGTATGGTTACTGTACTGGTAACTCCCCAAAACAATCTGGATTGTGGTGTGGGAACAGAGAATAAAGCTCATTTAGGTCCTGCACTTACGAAGGGGGTAGGCAGCTGTATATCAGGGAGTAAAGCTTCTGAGAAAAAAAACAGCTGGAGCTTGTTAAGGTAATTACACAGGAGAAAGGATAATGTACTGGGAACTCCTCAGAAGAATCTGATTTGTGGTGAGAGGAGAGAGACAAAAGCTCATTTAGGAATGACATGAACATGCTGCGTACGTAGCTGTTTATCAGTAAATATCTCCACTGAGATTAAGAAAAGCAGTAGCTTAATAAATTAAGTACTTCCTGGTATGGTTACTGTACTGGTATCTCCCCAAAAGAACCTGGATTGTGGTGAGGGAACAGAGAATAAAGCTCATTTAGGACCTGCACTTACGAAGGGGGTAGGCAGTTGTATATCAGGGAGTAAACCCTCTGAGAATAAAAACAGCTGGAGCTTGTTAAGGTAATTACACAGGAGAAAGGATAATGTACTGGGAACTCCTCAGAAGAATCTGATTTGTGGTGAGAGGAGAGAGACAAAAGCTCATTTAGGAACGACATGAACATGCTGCGTACGTAGCTGTTTATCAGTAAATATCTCCACTGAGATTAAGAAAAGCAGTAGCTTAATAAATTAAGTACTTCCTGGTATGGTTACTGTACTGGTAACTCCCCAAAAGAATCTGGATTGTGGTGAGGAAACAGAGAAAAAAGCTCATTTAGGATCTGCACTTACGAAGGGGCTAGGCAGCTGTATATCAGGGAGTAAACCTTCTGAGAATAAAAACAGCTGGAGCTTGTTAAGGTAATTACACAGGGGAAAGGATAATGTACTGGGAACTCCTCAGAAGAATCTGATTTGTGGTGAGGGCAGAGAGATAAAAGCTCATTTAGGAACGACATGAACATGCTGCGTACGTAGCTGTTTATCAGTAAATATGTCCACTGAGATTAAGAAAAGCAGTAGCATAATAAATTAAGTACTTCCTGGTATGGTTACTGTACTGGTAACTCCCCAAAAGAATCTGGATTGTGGTGAGGGAACAGAGAAAAAAGCTCATTTAGGACCTGCACTTACGAAGGGGGTAGGCAGCTGTATATCAGGGAGTAAACCTTCTGAGAATAAAAACAGCTGGAGCTTGTTAAGGTAATTACACAGGGGAAAGGATAATGTACTGGGAACTCCTCAGAAGAATCTGATTTGTGGTGAGGGCAGAGAGATAAAAGCTCATTTAGGAACGACATGAACATGCTGCATAGGTAGCTGTTTATCAGTAAATATCTCCACTGAGATTAAGAAAAGCAGAAGTTTAATGAATTAAGTACTTCCTCGTATGGTTACTGTACTGGTAACTCACCAAAAGAATCTGGATTGTGGTGAGGGAACAGAGAAAAAAGCTCATTTAGGACCTGCACTTACGAAGGGGGTAGGCAGCTGTATATCAGGGAGTAAACCTTCTGAGAATAAAAACAGCTGGAGCTTGTTAAGGTAATTACACAGGGGAAAGGATAATGTACTGGGAAGTCCTCAGAAGAATCTGGTTTGTGGTGAGGGGAGAGAGTTAAATGCTCATTTAGGAACGACATAAACATGCTGCGTAGGTAGCTGTTTATCAGTAAATATCTCCACTGAGATTAAGAAAAGCAGTAGCTTAATAAATTAAGTACTTCCTGGTATGGTTACTGTACTGGAAACTCCCCAAAAGAATCTGGATTGTGGTGAGGGAACAGAGAAAAAACTCATTTAAGACCAGCACTTAGAAGGGGGTAGGCAGCTCTATATCAGGGAGTAAACCTTCTGAGAATAAAAACAGCTGGAGTTTGTTAAGGTAATTACACAGGGGAAAGGATAATGTACTTTGAACTCCTCAGAAGAATCTGATTTGTGGTGAGGGGAGAGAGAAAGAAGCTCATTTAGGAACGTCATGAACATGCTGCGTAGGTAGCTGTTTATCAGTAAATATCTCCAGTGAGATTAAGAAAAGCAGTAGCTTAATAAATTAAGTACTTCCTGGTATGGTTACTGTACTGGTAACTGCCCAAAAGAATCTGGATTGTGGTGAAGGAACAGAGAAAAAAGTTCATTTAGGACCTGCACTTACGAAGGGGGTAGGCAGCTGTATATCAGGGAGTAAACCTTCTGAGAATAAAAACAGCTGGAGCTTGTTAAGGTAATTACACAGGGGAAAGGATAATGTACTGGGAACTCCTCAGAAGAATCTGATTTGTGGTAAGTGGAGAGAGACAAAAGCTCATTTAGGAACGACATGAACATGCTGCGTACGTAGCTGTTTATCAGTAAATATCTCCACTGAGATAAGAAAAGCAGTAGCTTAATAAATTAAGTACTTCCTGGTATGGTTACTGTACTGGTAACTCCCCAAAAGAATCTGGATTGTGGTGAGGGAACAGAGAAAAAAGCTCACTTAGGACTTGCACTTACGAAGGTGGTAGGCCGCAGTATATCATGGAGTAAACCTTCGGAGAATAAAAACAGCTGGAGCTTCTTAAGGTAATTACACAGGGGAAAGGATAATGTACTTTGAACTCATCAGAAGAATCTGATTTGTGGTGAGGGGAGAGAGAAAGAAGCTCATTTAGGAACGACATGAACATGCTGCGTAGGTAGCTGTTTATCAGTAAATATCTCCACTGAGATTAAGAAAAGCAGTAGCTTAATAAATTAAGTACTTCCTGGTATGGTTACTGTACTGCTAACTCCCCAAAAGAATCTGGATTGTGGTGTGGGAACAGAGAATAAAGCTCATTTAGGTCCTGCACTTACGAAGGGGGTAGGCAGCTGTATATCAGGGAGTAAAACTTCTGAGAATAAAAACAGCTGGAGCTTGCTAAGGTAATTACACAGGAGAAAGGATAATGTACTGGGAACTCCTCAGAAGAATCTGATTTGTGGTGAGAGGAGACAGACAAAAGCTCATTTAGGAACGACATGAACATGCTGCGTATGTAGCTGTTTATCAGTAAATATCTCCACTGAGATTAAGAAAAGCAGTAGCTTAATAAATTAAGTACTTCCTTGTATTTTTACTGTACTGGTAACTCCCCAAAAGAATCTGGATTATGGTGAGGGAACAGAGAAAAAAGCTCATTTAGGACCAGCACTTACGAAGGGGGTAGGCAGCTGTATATCAGGGAGTAAACCTTCTGAGAATAAAAACAGCTGGAGCTTGTTAAGGTAATTACACAGGGGAAAGGAGAATGTACTGGGAACTCCTCAGAAGAATCTGATTCGTGGTGAGGGCAGAGAGATAAAAGCTCATTTAGGAACGACATGAACATGCTGCATAGGTAGTTGTTTATCAGTAAATATCTCCACTGAGATTAAGAAAAGCAGTAGATTAATAAATTAAGTACTTCCTGGTATGGTTACTGTACTGGTAACTCCCCAAAAGAATCTTGATTGTGGTGAGGGAACAGAGAAAAAAGCTCATTTAGGACCTGCTCTTACGAAGGGGGTAGGCAGCTGTATATCAGGGAGTAAACCTTCTGAGAATAAAAACAGCTGGAGCTTGTTAAGGTAATTACACAGGAGAAAGGATAATGTACTGGGAACTCCTCAGAAGAATCTGATTTGTGGTGAGGGGAGAGAGATAAAAGCTCATTTAGGAACGACATGAACATGCTGCGTAGGTAGCTGTTTATCAGTAAATATCTCCAGTGAGATTAAGAAAAGCAGTTGCTTAATAAATTAAGTACTTCCTGGTATGGTTACTGTACTGGTAACTCCCCAAAAGAATCTGGATTGTGGTGAGGGAACAGAGAAAAAAGCTCATTTAGGACCTGCACTTACGAAGGGGGTAGGCAGCTGTATATCAGGGAGTAAACCTTCTGAGAATAAAAACAGCTGGAGTTTGTTAAGGTAATTACAGAGGGGAAAAGATAATGTACTGGGAACTCCTCAGAAGAATCTGATTTGTGGTGAGGGGAGAGAGATAAAAGCTCATTTAGGAACGACATGAACATGCTGCGTACGTAGCTGTTTATCAGTAAATATCTCCACTGAGATTAAGAAAAGCAGTATCTTAATAAATTAAGTACTTTCTGGTATGGTTTCTGTACTGGTAACTCCCCAAAAAAATCTGGATTGTGGTGAGGGAACAGAGAAAAAAGCTCATTTAGGACCTGCACTTACGAAGGGGGTAGGCAGCAGTATATCAGGGAGTAAAACTTCTGAGAATAAAAACAGCTGTGGCTTGTTAAGGTAATTACACAGGGGAAAGGATAATGTACTGGGAACTCCTCAGAAGAATCTGATTTGTGGTGAGGGGAGAGAGATAAAAGCTCATTTAGGAACGACATGAACATGCTGCGTAGGTAGCTGTTTATCAGTAAATATCTCCACTGAGATTAAGAAAAGCAGTAGCTTAATAAATTAAGTACTTCCTGGTATGGTTACTGTACTGGATAACTCCCCAAAAGAATCTGAATTATGGTGAGGGAACAGAGAAAAAAGCTCATTTAGGACCTGCACTTACGATGGGGGTGAGCAGCTGTATATCAGGGAGTAATCCTTCTGAGAATAAAAACAGATGGAGCTTGTTAAGGTAATTACACAGGGGAAAGGATAATGTACTGGAAACTCCTCAGAAGAATCTGATTTGTGGTGAGGGGAGAGAGATATAAGCTCACTTAGGAACGACTTGAACATGCTGCATAGGTAGCTGTTTATCAGTAAATATCTCCACTGAGATTAAGAAAAGCAGTAGCTTAATAAATTAAGTACTTTCTGGTATGGTTACTGTACTCGTAACTCCCAAGAAGAATCTGGATTTTGGTGAGGGAACAGATAAAGAAGCTCATTTAGGACCTGCACTTACGAAGGGCGTAGGCAGCTGCATATCAGGGAGTAAACCTTCTGAGAATAAAAACAGCTGGAGCTTGTTAAGGTAATTACACAGGGGAAAGGATAATGTACTGGGAACTCCTCAGAAGAATCTGATTTGTGGTGAGGGGAGAGAGATAAAAGGTCATTTAGGAACGACATGAACATGCTGCGTAGGTAGCTGTTTATCAGTAAATATCTCCACTGAGATTAAGAAAAGCTGTAGCTTAAAAAATTAAGTACTTCCTGGTATGGTTACTGTACTGGTAACTCACCAAAAGAATCTGGATTGTGGTGAGGGAACAGAGAAAAAAGCTCATTTAAGTCCTGCACTTACGAAGGTGGTAGGCAACTGTATATCAGGGAGTAAAACTTCTGAGAATAAAAACAGCTGGAGCTTGGTAAGGTAATTACACAGGAGAAAGGATAATGTACTGGGAACTCCTCAGAAGAATCTGATTTGTGGTGAGAGGAGAGAGACAAAAGCTCATTTAGGAACGACATGAACATGCTGCGTACGTAGCTGTTTATCAGTAAATATCTCCACTGAGATTAAGAAAAGCAGTAGCTTAATAAATTAAGTACTTCCTCGCATGGTTAATGTACTGGTAACACCCCAAAAGAATCTGGATTGTGGTGAGGGAACAGAGAAAAAAGCTCATTTAGGATCTGCACTTACGAAGGGGCTAGGCAGCTGTATATCAGAGAGTAAACCTTCTGAGTATAAAAACAGCTGGAGCTTGTTAAGGTAATTACACAGGGGAAAGGATAATGTACTGGGAACTCCTCAGAAGAACCTGATTTGTGGTGAGGGCAGAGAGATAAAAGCTCATTTAGGAACGACATGAACATGCTGCGTACGTAGCTGTTTATCAGTAAATATCTCCACTGAGATTAAGAAAAGCAGTAGCTTAATAAATTAAGTACTTCCTGGTATGGTTACTGGACTGGTAACTCCCCAAAAGAATCTGGATTGTGGTGAGGGAACAGAGAAAAAAGCTCACATAGGACCTGCACTTACGAAGGTGGTAGGACGCAGTATATCAGGGAGTAAACCTTCTGAGAATAAAAACAGCTGGAGCTTGTTAAGGTAATGACACAGGGGAAATGATAATGTACTGGGAACTCCTCAGAAGAATCTGATTTGTGGTGAGGGCAGAGAGATCAAAGTTCATTTAGGAACGACATGAACATGCTGCGTAGGTAGCTGTTTATCAATAAATATCTCCACTGAGATTAAGAAAAGCAGTAGCTTAATAAATTAAGTACTTCCTGGTATGGTTACTGTACTGGTAACTCCCCAAAAGAATCTGGATTGTGGTGAGGGTACAGAGAAAAAAGCTCATTTAGGACCTGCACTTACGAAGGGGGTAGGCAACTGTATATCAGGGAGTAAACCTTCTGAGAATAAAAACAGCTGGAGCTTGTTAAGGTAATTACACAGGGGAAAGTTTAATGTACTGGGAACTCCTCAGAAGAATCCGATTTGTGGTGAGGGGAGAGAGACAAAAGCTCATTTAAGAACGACATGAACATGCTGCGTAGGTAGCTGTTTATCAGTAATTATCTCCACTGAGATTAAGAAAAGCAGTAGCTTAATAAATTAAGTACTTCCTGGTATGGTTACTGTACTGGTAACTCCCCAAAAGAATCTGGATTGTGGTGAGGGAACAGAGAAAAAAGCTCATTTAGGATCTGCACTTACGAAGGGGCTAGGCAGCTGTATATCAGGGAGTAAACCTTCTGAGAATAAAAACAGCTGGAGCTTGTTAAGGTAATTACACAGGGGAAAGGATAATGTACTGGGAACTCCTCAGAAGAATCTGATTTGTGGTGAGGGCAGAGAGATAAAAGCTCATTTAGGAACGACATGAACATGCTGCGTACGTAGCTGTTTATCAGTAAATATCTCCACTGAGATTAAGAAAAGCAGTAGCTTAATAAATTAAGTACTTCCTGGTATGGTTACTGTACTGGTAACTCCCCAAAAGAATCTGGATTGTGGTGAGGGAACAGAGAAAAAAGCTCATTTAGGACCTGCACTTACGAAGGGGGTAGGCAGCTGTATATCAGGGAGTAAACCTTCTGAGAATAAAAACAGCTGGAGCTTGTTAAGGTAATTACACAGGAGAAAGGATAATGTACTGGGAACTCCTCAGAAGAATCTGATTTGTGGTGAGGGCATAGAGATAAAAGCTCATTTAGGAACGACATGACCATGCTGCGTACGTAGCTGTTTATCAGTAAATATCTCCACTGAGATTAAGAAAAGCAGTAGCTTAATAAATTAAGTACTTCCTGGTATGGTTACTGTACTGGTAACTCCCCAAAAGAATCTGGATTGTGGTGAGGGAACAGAGAAAAAACTCATTTAGGACCTGCACTTACGAAGGGGGTAGGCAGCTGTATATCAGGGAGTAAACCTTCTGAGAATAAAAACAGCTGGAGCTTGTTAAGGTAATGACACAGAGGAAAGGATAATGTACTGGGAACTCCTCAGAAGAATCTGATTTGTGGTGAGGGGAGAGAGACAAAAGCTCATTTAGGAACGACATGAACATGCTGCGTAGATAGCTGTTTATCAGTAAATATCTCCACTGAGATTAAGAATAGCAGTAGCTTAATAAAGTAAGTACTTCCTGGTATGGTTACTGTACTGGTAACTCCCCAAAACAATCTGGATTGTGGTGTGGGAACAGAGAATAAAGCTCATTTAGGTCCTGCACTTACGAAGGGGGTAGGCAGCTGTATATCAGGGAGTAAAGCTTCTGAGAAAAAAAACAGCTGGAGCTTGTTAAGGTAATTACACAGGAGAAAGGATAATGTACTGGGAACTCCTCAGAAGAATCTGATTTGTGGTGAGAGGAGAGAGACAAAAGCTCATTTAGGAATGACATGAACATGCTGCGTACGTAGCTGTTTATCAGTAAATATCTCCACTGAGATTAAGAAAAGCAGTAGCTTAATAAATTAAGTACTTCCTGGTATGGTTACTGTACTGGTATCTCCCCAAAAGAACCTGGATTGTGGTGAGGGAACAGAGAATAAAGCTCATTTAGGACCTGCACTTACGAAGGGGGTAGGCAGTTGTATATCAGGGAGTAAACCCTCTGAGAATAAAAACAGCTGGAGCTTGTTAAGGTAATTACACAGGAGAAAGGATAATGTACTGGGAACTCCTCAGAAGAATCTGATTTGTGGTGAGAGGAGAGAGACAAAAGCTCATTTAGGAACGACATGAACATGCTGCGTACGTAGCTGTTTATCAGTAAATATCTCCACTGAGATTAAGAAAAGCAGTAGCTTAATAAATTAAGTACTTCCTGGTATGGTTACTGTACTGGTAACTCCCCAAAAGAATCTGGATTGTGGTGAGGAAACAGAGAAAAAAGCTCATTTAGGATCTGCACTTACGAAGGGGCTAGGCAGCTGTATATCAGGGAGTAAACCTTCTGAGAATAAAAACAGCTGGAGCTTGTTAAGGTAATTACACAGGGGAAAGGATAATGTACTGGGAACTCCTCAGAAGAATCTGATTTGTGGTGAGGGCAGAGAGATAAAAGCTCATTTATGAACGACATGAACATGCTGCGTAGGTAGCTGTTTATCAGTAAATATCTCCACTGAGATTAAGAAAAGCAGTAGCTTAATAAATTAAGTACTTCCTGGTATGGTCACTGTACTGGTAACTCCCCAAAAGAATCTGGATTGTGGTGAGGGAACAGAGAAAAAAGCTCATTTAGGACCTGCACTTACGAAGGGGGTAGGCAGCTGTATATCAGGGAGTAAACCTTCTGAGAATAAAAACAGCTGGAGCTTGTTAAGGTAATTACACATGGGAAAGGATAATGTACTGGGAACTCCTCAGAAGCATCTGATTTGTGGTGAGGGGAGAGAGATAAAAGCTCATTTAGGAACGACATGAACATGCTGCGTAGGTAGCTGTTTATCAGTAATTATCTCCACTGAGATTAAGAAAAGCAGTAGCTTAATAAATTAAGTACTTCCTGGTATGGTTACTGTACTGGTAACTCCCCAAAAGAATCTGGATTGTGGTGAGGGAACAGAGAAAAAAGCTCATTTAGGATCTGCACTTACGAAGGGGCTAGGCAGCTGTATATCAGGGAGTAAACCTTCTGAGAATAAAAACAGCTGGAGCTTGTTAAGGTAATTACACAGGGGAAAGGATAATGTACTGGGAACTCCTCAGAAGAATCTGATTTGTGGTGAGGGCAGAGAGATAAAAGCTCATTTAGGAACGACATGAACATGCTGCGTACGTAGCTGTTTATCAGTAAATATCTCCACTGAGATTAAGAAAAGCAGTAGCTTAATAAATTAAGTACTTCCTGGTATGGTTACTGTACTGGTAACTCCCCAAAAGAATCTGGATTGTGGTGAGGGAACAGAGAAAAAAGCTCATTTAGGACCTGCACTTACGAAGGGGGTAGGCAGCTGTATATCAGGGAGTAAACCTTCTGAGAATAAAAACAGCTGGAGCTTGTTAAGGTAATTACACAGGAGAAAGGATAATGTACTGGGAACTCCTCAGAAGAATCTGATTTGTGGTGAGGGCATAGAGATAAAAGCTCATTTAGGAACGACATGACCATGCTGCGTACGTAGCTGTTTATCAGTAAATATCTCCACTGAGATTAAGAAAAGCAGTAGCTTAATAAATTAAGTACTTCCTGGTATGGTTACTGTACTGGTAACTCCCCAAAAGAATCTGGATTGTGGTGAGGGAACAGAGAAAAAACTCATTTAGGACCTGCACTTACGAAGGGGGTAGGCAGCTGTATATCAGGGAGTAAACCTTCTGAGAATAAAAACAGCTGGAGCTTGTTAAGGTAATGACACAGAGGAAAGGATAATGTACTGGGAACTCCTCAGAAGAATCTGATTTGTGGTGAGGGGAGAGAGACAAAAGCTCATTTAGGAACGACATGAACATGCTGCGTAGATAGCTGTTTATCAGTAAATATCTCCACTGAGATTAAGAATAGCAGTAGCTTAATAAAGTAAGTACTTCCTGGTATGGTTACTGTACTGGTAACTCCCCAAAACAATCTGGATTGTGGTGTGGGAACAGAGAATAAAGCTCATTTAGGTCCTGCACTTACGAAGGGGGTAGGCAGCTGTATATCAGGGAGTAAAGCTTCTGAGAAAAAAAACAGCTGGAGCTTGTTAAGGTAATTACACAGGAGAAAGGATAATGTACTGGGAACTCCTCAGAAGAATCTGATTTGTGGTGAGAGGAGAGAGACAAAAGCTCATTTAGGAATGACATGAACATGCTGCGTACGTAGCTGTTTATCAGTAAATATCTCCACTGAGATTAAGAAAAGCTGTAGCTTAATAAATTAAGTACTTCCTGATATGGTTACTGTACTGGTATCTCCCCAAAAGAACCTGGATTGTGGTGAGGGAACAGAGAATAAAGCTCATTTAGGACCTGCACTTACGAAGGGGGTAGGCAGTTGTATATCAGGGAGTAAACCCTCTGAGAATAAAAACAGCTGGAGCTTGTTAAGGTAATTACACAGGAGAAAGGATAATGTACTGGGAACTCCTCAGAAGAATCTGATTTGTGGTGAGAGGAGAGAGACAAAAGCTCATTTAGGAACGACATGAACATGCTGCGTACGTAGCTGTTTATCAGTAAATATCTCCACTGAGATTAAGAAAAGCAGTAGCTTAATAAATTAAGTACTTCCTGGTATGGTTACTGTACTGGTAACTCCCCAAAAGAATCTGGATTGTGGTGAGGAAACAGAGAAAAAAGCTCATTTAGGACCTGCACTTACGAAGGGGGTAGGCAGCTGTATATCAGGGAGTAAACCTTCTGAGAATAAAAACAGCTGGAGCTTGTTAAGGTAATTACACAGGGGAAAGGATAATGTACTGGGAACTCCTCAGAAGAATCTGATTTGTGGTGAGGGCAGAGAGATAAAAGCTCATTTAGGAACGACATGAACATGCTGCATAGGTAGCTGTTTATCAGTAAATATCTCCACTGAGATTAAGAAAAGCAGAAGCTTAATGAATTAAGTACTTCCTCGTATGGTTACTGTACTGGTAACTCACCAAAAGAATCTGGATTGTGGTGAGGGAACAGAGAAAAAAGCTCATTTAGGACCTGCACTTACGAAGGGGGTAGGCAGCTGTATATCAGGGAGTAAACCTTCTGAGAATAAAAACAGCTGGAGCTTGTTAAGGTAATTACACAGGGGAAAGGATAATGTACTGGGAAGTCCTCAGAAGAATCTGGTTTGTGGTGAGGGGAGAGAGTTAAATGCTCATTTAGGAACGACATAAACATGCTGCGTAGGTAGCTGTTTATCAGTAAATATCTCCACTGAGATTAAGAAAAGCAGTATCTTAATAAATTAAGTACTTCCTGGTATGCTTACTGTACTGGTAACTCCCCAAAAGAATCTGGATTGTGGTGAGGGAACAGAGAAAAAAGCTCATTTAAGACCAGCACTTAGAAGGGGGTAGGCAGCTCTATATCAGGGAGTAAACCTTCTGAGAATAAAAACAGCTGGAGTTTGTTAAGGTAATTACACAGGAGAAAGGATAATGTACTGGGAACTCCTCAGAAGAATCTGATTTGTGGTGAGGGGAGAGAGATAAAAGCTCATTTAGGAACGACATGAACATGCTGCGTAGGTAGCTGTTTATCAGTAAATATCTCCAGTGAGATTAAGAAAAGCAGTAGCTTAATAAATTAAGTACTTCCTGGTATGGTTACTGTACTGGTAACTGCCCAAAAGAATCTGGATTGTGGTGAGGGAACAGAGAAAAAAGCTCATTTAAGACCAGCACTTAGAAGGGGGTAGGCAGCTCTATATCAGGGAGTAAACCTTCTGAGAATAAAAACAGCTGGAGTTTGTTAAGGTAATTACACAGGGGAAAGGATAATGTACTTTGAACTCCTCAGAAGAATCTGATTTGTGGTGAGGGGAGAGAGAAAGAAGCTCATTTAGGAACGTCATGAACATGCTGCGTAGGTAGCTGTTTATCAGTAAATATCTCCAGTGAGATTAAGAAAAGCAGTAGCTTAATAAATTAAGTACTTCCTGGTATGGTTACTGTACTGGTAACTGCCCAAAAGAATCTGGATTGTGGTGAGGGAACAGAGAAAAAAGTTCATTTAGGACCTGCACTTACGAAGGGGGTAGGCAGCTGTATATCAGGGAGTAAACCTTCTGAGAATAAAAACAGCTGGAGCTTGTTAAGGTAATTACACAGGGGAAAGGATAATGTACTGGGAACTCCTCAGAAGAATCTGATTTGTGGTAAGTGGAGAGAGACAAAAGCTCATTTAGGAACGACATGAACATGCTGCGTACGTAGCTGTTTATCAGTAAATATCTCCACTGAGATAAGAAAAGCAGTAGCTTAATAAATTAAGTACTTCCTGGTATGGTTACTGTACTGGTAACTCCCCAAAAGAATCTGGATTGTGGTGAGGGAACAGAGAAAAAAGCTCACTTAGGACTTGCACTTACGAAGGTGGTAGGCCGCAGTATATCATGGAGTAAACCTTCGGAGAATAAAAACAGCTGGAGCTTCTTAAGGTAATTACACAGGGGAAAGGATAATGTACTTTGAACTCATCAGAAGAATCTGATTTGTGGTGAGGGGAGAGAGAAAGAAGCTCATTTAGGAACGACATGAACATGCTGCGTAGGTAGCTGTTTATCAGTAAATATCTCCACTGAGATTAAGAAAAGCAGTAGCTTAATAAATTAAGTACTTCCTGGTATGGTTACTGTACTGCTAACTCCCGAAAAGAATCTGGATTGTGGTGTGGGAACAGAGAATAAAGCTCATTTAGGTCCTGCACTTACGAAGGGGGTAGGCAGCTGTATATCAGGGAGTAAAACTTCTGAGAATAAAAACAGCTGGAGCTTGCTAAGGTAATTACACAGGAGAAAGGATAATGTACTGGGAACTCCTCAGAAGAATCTGATTTGTGGTGAGAGGAGACAGACAAAAGCTCATTTAGGAACGACATGAACATGCTGCGTATGTAGCTGTTTATCAGTAAATATCTCCACTGAGATTAAGAAAAGCAGTAGCTTAATAAATTAAGTACTTCCTTGTATTTTTACTGTACTGGTAACTCCCCAAAAGAATCTGGATTATGGTGAGGGAACAGAGAAAAAAGCTCATTTAGGACCTGCACTTACGAAGGGGGTAGGCAGCTGTATATCAGGGAGTAAACCTTCTGAGAATAAAAACAGCTGGAGCTTGTTAAGGTAATTACACAGGGGAAAGGAGAATGTACTGGGAACTCCTCAGAAGAATCTGATTCGTGGTGAGGGCAGAGAGATAAAAGCTCATTTAGGAACGACATGAACATGCTGCATAGGTAGTTGTTTATCAGTAAATATCTCCACTGAGATTAAGAAAAGCAGTAGATTAATAAATTAAGTACTTCCTGGTATGGTTACTGTACTGGTAACTCCCCAAAAGAATCTTGATTGTGGTGAGGGAACAGAGAAAAAAGCTCATTTAGGACCTGCACTTACGAAGGGGGTAGGCAGCTGTATATCAGGGAGTAAACCTTCTGAGAATAAAAACAGCTGGAGCTTGTTAAGGTAATTACACAGGAGAAAGGATAATGTACTGGGAACTCCTCAGAAGAATCTGATTTGTGGTGAGGGGAGAGAGATAAAAGCTCATTTAGGAACGACATGAACATGCTGCGTAGGTAGCTGTTTATCAGTAAATATCTCCAGTGAGATTAAGAAAAGCAGTTGCTTAATAAATTAAGTACTTCCTGGTATGGTTACTGTACTGGTAACTCCCCAAAAGAATCTGGATTGTGGTGAGGGAACAGAGAAAAAAGCTCATTTAGGACCTGCACTTACGAAGGGGGTAGGCAGCTGTATATCAGGGAGTAAACCTTCTGAGAATAAAAACAGCTGGAGTTTGTTAAGGTAATTACAGAGGGGAAAGGATAATGTACTGGGAACTCCTCAGAAGAATCTGATTTGTGGTGAGGGGAGAGAGACAAAAGCTCATTTAGGAACGACATGAACATGCTGCGTACGTAGCTGTTTATCAGTAAATATCTCCACTGAGATTAAGAAAAGCAGTATCTTAATAAATTAAGTACTTTCTGGTATGGTTTCTGTACTGGTAACTCCCCAAAAGAATCTGGATTGTGGTGAGGGAACAGAGAAAAAAGCTCATTTAGGACCTGCACTTACGAAGGGGGTAGGCAGCTGTATATCAGGGAGTAAAACTTCTGAGAATAAAAACAGCTGTGGCTTGTTAAGGTAATTACACAGGGGAAAGGATAATGTACTGGGAACTCCTCAGAAGAATCTGATTTGTGGTGAGGGGAGAGAGATAAAAGCTCATTTAGGAAAGACATGAACATGCTGCGTAGGTAGCTGTTTATCAGTAAATATCTCCACTGAGATTAAGAAAAGCAGTAGCTTAATAAATTAAGTACTTCCTGGTATGGTTACTGTACTGGATAACTCCCCAAAAGAATCTGAATTATGGTGAGGGAACAGAGAAAAAAGCTCATTTAGGACCTGCACTTACGATGGGGGTGAGCAGCTGTATATCAGGGAGTAATCCTTCTGAGAATAAAAACAGATGGAGCTTGTTAAGGTAATTACACAGGGGAAAGGATAATGTACTTGAAACTCCTCAGAAGAATCTGATTTGTGGTGAGGGGAGAGAGATATAAGCTCACTTAGGAACGACTTGAACATGCTGCATAGGTAGCTGTTTATCAGTAAATATCTCCACTGAGATTAAGAAAAGCAGTAGCTTAATAAATTAAGTACTTTCTGGTATGGTTACTGTACTCGTAACTCCCAAGAAGAATCTGGATTTTGGTGAGGGAACAGATAAAAAAGCTCATTTAGGACCTGCACTTACGAAGGGCGTAGGCAGCTGCATATCAGGGAGTAAACCTTCTGAGAATAAAAACAGCTGGAGCTTGTTAAGGTAATTACACAGGGGAAAGGATAATGTACTGGGAACTCCTCAGAAGAATCTGATTTGTGGTGAGGGGAGAGAGATAAAAGGTCATTTAGGAACGACATGAACATGCTGCGTAGGTAGCTGTTTATCAGTAAATATCTCCACTGAGATTAAGAAAAGCAGTAGCTTAAAAAATTAAGTACTTCCTGGTATGGTTACTGTACTGGTAACTCACCAAAAGAATCTGGATTGTGGTGAGGGAACAGAGAAAAAAGCTCATTTAAGTCCTGCACTTACGAAGGTGGTAGGCAACTGTATATCAGGGAGTAAAACTTCTGAGAATAAAAACAGCTGGAGCTTGGTAAGGTAATTACACAGGGGAAAGGATAATGTACTGGGAACTCCTCAGAAGAATCTGATTTGTGTTGAGGGGAGAGAGATAAAAGCTCATTTAGGAACGACTTGAACATGCTGCATAGGTAGCTGCTTATCAGTAAATATCTCCACTGAGATTAAGAAAAGCAGTAGCTTAATAAATTAAGTACTTCCTGGTATGGTTACTGTACTGGTAACTCCCCAAAAGAATCTGGATTGTGGTGAGGGAACAGAGAAAAAAGCTCATTTAGGACCTGCACTTACGAAGGGCGTAGGCAGCTGCATATCAGGGAGTAAACCTTCTGAGAATAAAAACAGCTGGAGCTTGTTAAGGTAATTACACAGGAGAAAGGATAATGTACTCGGAACTCCTCAGAAGAATCTGATTTGTGGTGAGGGGAGAGAGATAAAAGCTCATTTAGGAACGACATGAACATGCTGCGTAGGTAGCTGTTTATCAGTATATATCTCCACTGAGATTAAGAAAAGCAATAGCTTAATAAATTAAGTACTTCCTGGTACGGTTACTGTACTGGTAACTCCCCAAAAGAATCTGGATTGTGGTGAGGGAACAGAGAAAAAATCTCATTTAGGACCTGCACTTACGAAGGGGGTAGGCAGCTGTATATCAGGGAGTAAACCTTCTGAGAATAAAAACAGCTGGAGCTTGTTAAGGTAATTACACAGGGGAAAGGATAATGTACTGGGAACTCCTCAGAAGAATCTGATTTGTTCTGAGGGGAGAGAGATAAAAGCTCATTTAGGAACGACATGAACATGCTGCGTAGGTAGCTGTTTATCAGTAAATATCTCCACTGAGATTAAGAAAAGCAGTAGCTTAATAAATTAAGTACTTTCTGGTATGGTTACTGTACTCGTAACTCCCCAAAAGAATCTGGATTGTGGTGAGGGAACAGAGAAAAAAGCTCATTTAGGACCTGCACTTACGAAGGGCGTAGGCAGCTGCATATCAGGGAGTAAACCTTCTGAGAATAAAAACAGCTGGAGCTTGTTAAGGTAATTACACAGGGGAAAGGATAATGTACTGGGAACTCCTCAGAAGAATCTGATTTGTGGTGAGGGGAGAGAGATAAAAGGTCATTTAGGAACGACATGAACATGCTGCGTAGGTAGCTGTTTATCAGTAAATATCTCCACTGAGATTAAGAAAAGCAGTAGCTTAATAAATTAAGTACTTCCTGGTATGGTTACTGTACTGGTAACTCCCCAAAAGAATCTGGATTGTGGTGAGGGAACAGAGAAAAAAGCTCATTTAAGACCTGCACTTACGAAGGGGGTAGGCAACTGTATATCAGGGAGTAAAACTTCTGAGAATAAAAACAGCTGGAGCTTGGTAAGGTAATTACACAGGGGAAAGGGTAATGTACTGGAAACTCCTCAGAAGAATCTGATTTGTGGTGAGGGGAGAGAGATAAAAGCTCATTTAGGAACGACTTGAACATGCTGCATAGGTAGCTGTTTATCAGTAAATATCTCCACTGAGATTAAGAAAAGCAGTAGCTTAAGAAATTAAGTATTTCCTGGTATGGTTACTGTACTGGTAACTCCGAGAAAGAATCTGGATTGTGGTGAGGGAACAGAGAAAAAAGCTCATTTAGGACCTGAACTTATGAAGGGGGTAGGCAGCTGTATAACAGGGAGTAAACCTTCTGAGAATAAAAACAGCTGGAGCTTGTTAAGGTAATTACACAGGGGAAAGGATAATGTACTGGGAACTCCTCAGAAGAATCTGATTTGTGGTGAGGGGAGAGAGATAAAAGCTCATTTAGGAACGACATGAACATGCTGCATACGTAGCTGTTTATCAGTAAATATCTCCAATGAGAATAAGAAAAGCAGTAGCTTAATAAATTAAGTACTTCCTGGTATGGTTACTGTACTGGTAACTCCCCAAAAGAATCTGGATTGTGGTGAGGGAACAGAGAAAAAAGCTCATTTAGGACCTGCACTTACGGAGGGGGTAGGCAGCTGTATATCAGGGAGTAAACCTTCTGAGAATAAAAACAGCTGGAGCTTGTTAAGGTAATTACACAGGGGAAAGGATAATGTAGTGGGAACTCCTCAGAAGAATCTGATTTGTGGTGAGGGGAGAGAGATAAAAGCTCATTTAGGAACGACATGAACATGCTGCGTAGGTAGCTGTTTATCAGTAAATATCTCCACTGAGATTAAGAAAAGCAGTAGCTTAATAAATTAAGTACTTCCTGGTATGGTTACTGTACTGGTAACTCCCCAAAAGAATCTGGATTGTGGTGAGGGAACAGAGAAAAAAGCTCATTTAGGAACTGCACTTACGAACGGGGTAGGCAGTTGTATATCAGGGAGTAAACCTTCTGAGAATAAAAACAGCTGGAGCTTGTTAAGGTAATTACACAGGGGAAAGGATAATGTACTGGGAACTCCTCAGAAGAATCTGATTTGTGGTTAGGGGAGAGACATAAAAGCTCATTTAGGAACGACATGAACATGCTGCATACGTAGCTGTTTATCAGTAAATATCTCCACTGAGATTAAGAAAAGCAGTAGCTTAATAAATTAAGTACTTCCTGGTATGGGTACTGTACTGGTAACTCCCCAAAAGAATCTGGATTGAGGTGAGGGAACAGAGAAAAAAGCTCATTTAGGACCTGCACTTACGAAGGGGGTAGGCAGCTGTATATCAGGGAGTAAACCTTCTGAGAATAAAAACAGCTGGAGCTTGTTAAGGTAATTACACAGGGGAAAGGATAATGTACTGGGAACTCCTCAGAAGAATCTGATTTGTGGTGAGGGGAGAGGGAAAAAAGCTCATTTAAGAACGACATGGACATGCTGCATAGGTAGCTGTTTATCAGTAAATATCTCCACTGAGATTAAGAAAAGCAGTAGCTTAATAAATTAAGTACTTCCTGGTATGGTTACTGTACTGGTAATTCCCCAAAAGAATCTGTAATGTTGTGAGGGAAGAGAGAAAAAAGCTCATTTAGGACCTGCACTTACGAAGGGGGTAGGCAGCTGTATATCAGGGAGTAAACCTTCTGAGAATAAAAACAGCTGGAGCTTGTTAAGGTAATTACACAGGGGAAAGGAAAATGTACTGGGAACTCCTCAGATGAATCTGATTTGTGGTGAGTGGAGAGAGATAAAAGCTCATTTAGGAACGACATGAACGTGCTGCGTAGGTAGCTGTTTATCAGTAAATATCTCCACTGAGATTAAGAAAAGCAGTAGCTTAATAAATTAAGTACTTCCTGGTGTGGTTACTGTACTGGTAACTCCCCAAAAGAATCTGGATTGTGGTGAGGGAACAGAGAAAAAATCTCATTTAGGACCTGCACTTACGAAGGGGGTAGGCAGCTGTATATCAGGGAGTAAACCTTCTGAGAATAAAAACAGCTGGAGCTTGTTAAGGTAATTACACAGGGGAAAGGATAATGTACTGGGAACTCCTCAGAAGAATCTGATTTGTGGTGAGGGGAGAGAGATAAAAGCTCGTTTAGGAACGACATGAACATGCTGCGTAGGTAGCTGTTTATCAGTAAATATCTCCACTGAGATTAAGAAAAGCAGTAGCTTAATAAATTAAGTACTTCCTGGTATGGTTACTGTACTGGTAACTCCCCAAAAGAATCTGGATTGTGGTGAGGGAACAGAGAAAAAAGCTCATTTAGGACCTGCACTTACGAAGGGGGTAGGCAGCTGTATATCAGGGAGTAAACCTTCTGAGAATAAAAACAGCTGGAGCTTGTTAAGGTAATTACACAGGGGAAAGGAAAATGTACTGGGAACTCCTCAGAAGAATCTGATTTGTGGTGAGTGGAGAGAGATAAAAGCTCATTTAGGAACGACATGAACGTGCAGCGTAGGTAGCTGTTTATCAGTAAATATCTCCACTGAGATTAAGAAAAGCAGTAGTGTTGTGCCAAGTTGCAAGACCACCCCCAAGAAGACCACCGAGATTCAGACACTCCGAAATGCAAAAGCAAGGCAAGGCTTTATTTAACGAGCTGCCAACTCGGGCCTCATCCTACCCACCGACACAGCGGAGGTTAGGAGGAAGCCCCGAGCTGTGATTACACAGGGCTTATAAAGGCAAAGAACAAGGTTACAACAATCAGCTGTGCAAGCAAGATTAGTACACAGGTACAAATCTGATTGGCTCAGGGTTCGATTCTAAAATGGGGTTCACATGGTGGGGCCTGACTTCAAAGTCTGGCACCTCATTTCCCCCTTTTTCTTTTTGGTACCTTGGGAGCCAATCATGGCTCCATTCTGTCCATTTCAATGGCTTGCGTGTCTAGGGGATGATATAGAGGTAAGGCATGGGCCAGTAGGGCCCAATGTAGTAACCAACGGGCCTGTCACCATTTCTTACAAGAATAGTCTCTGTACTTCTGTTTTGCATGCCTCTAGTTTATCCTGCCTCATCTTCCCCAAAACAACTCTGGTCCCTTGATTTTAAAGGGGGGCTGATGGGTGAAGATCATCCATCTTCTGTAATTTCTTTAGGCTGACTCAGGGGCGTTGACCTTACCTAGCCAGGAACCTATAACCTTAGTCTCAGTCTAACTTTCTTTTCTTGAGGCGAAGGCGAAGCGGCTGAGTTGGGTGCTTGGAGACCTCCCATGTTCCATCACGGTAGTTGTCATCCAGGGCAAAGGGGTCAGCTGGCCTGGCGTGGAAGCAATGAACCCAAGTGGCGATGCCGTCTAGGGTCCCTTCCACCGTGGTTAATCTGTTGATTGGGGGCATTGGCAAGCTGACAGGCCTTTAACAGATCTCAATAAGGACACAACACAATCTCAGGTCTACAAGCTTTCTTTCCTAAACAGATGTATCAGCTTAAAATTCTTACTGCCAGTCAGGGCTTTGAGTAAATGCGGGGGGTGAGATTTTAATCTATCCTCTCATTTGACAAACTTACCCTTACTAACCACTCTCACAGATGACTGGCAAATTCCTGCTCAGTAGACAGACATGGGCATTGGAAAGGCATGCTTATGAACTATTCTTCTAGGACTTCCCGGCTTTAACTTTTGAAAGGCCAACAGTAGTGACTCTAGGATCTGACACCATCTCTGCCATCCAAGCAGTGGCTTACTGCCTCTGGATGCTCCATCACTTTTGTCCCAGGAGGAGTGACTTTCGACTTGGACTCAGGGCCTGAGTGCTGTCCCTCAGCTCTCCAGCTCAAGACTAGCACCGTACCACTTTTGAGCTCCACACCACTCCGTTCCCAGCACTCTGCTGGCTGATTAGAGACAAGTCTCTCACAGGGACCTTTCTTTGCCCGGGCTGGCTTCGAACCGCAGATTCAGATCAATGAGTCTTATAAGGGGCCACTTTACTCCAATTATAAGCAACAAGGTGGTTCACTCAGAAGTAGTTTTTAAGCATGCTCTCTTACCTGGAACTTATTAAGGGTCAGTATTAGATCTTGACAAACTTGTAAGAATCACCTGTGCTTCTCTGTGGGCCTGCTGGAAACTTACAAAAAAACCTACAAAGAAGCTGGACTGGCAATTAAACATTTTGGTAGCCATAATTCTCCTTTTCTCACTTTGCAATAATTATTTAGGACAATTTTACTTCCAAATTTCTTATCTAGAAATGTATTCTTGATTTCCAAAGCCTTTTTAACACTAACACAACACTTTAGCTTTTATCTGCATCAGAAAAACTGAAGCTCACAGGCATTCTGAAACCAGGTGCCGCCCTTTGCTTACAGGCTGCTTGTTTCAAAAGAGCCTCTTTTTTTTTTTTTTTCTTCAGTCCCAGTTACTGCATGGAATGAAGACCTTTGAATTTAAACTTAGTTTTGCACCATACTGCAGTCTTGAACATGTTCACACTCACACATGCACACACACATACATTTTCAAAAGATCTTAAAGTCTGCTGAATAAGCATCGGCCGTACATTTTAAGACAAAAACCTTTAACAAATGATTTTAGCATTCTCCAGCCTCATTTTCCAGGGCTTGATAGTTTTAGTAAAACATTTTTAGTCTTAGTAAAACATTTTAGCGCACCAAACAATTTTCTGCTTAAGAAGGCTGGGTGGGGGTCCCCCTAGAGTTCTTTCTGTGGACACTCACACTCTGATTGTGAACCATTGCCTGTACATCTTTCCAATGAGCTATGCAGGTTTGACACAAAAGAGACTGTTAGACTTACAAACAACACAGAGATGACAGCGCAGCATGGTGAGGTCACTCCCTGCAACCTGTGGGTGGCTTGGGCTGGCCCTACGTCCACCCTGTCGGCGGCTGCGGGTCAGGACTTGGACTTGGGGCTGATGCGTCCGTGTCCTGGGCTGTCGGCGCCGTTGGGTTGACTGGGCAGGACCCTCCGGAGCGGAGGGCACAGCTGAAACATTTTCCTCAGAGTCCTCCTCTTGTAGAGTTAACTGGGATGGGGAGTATGGAGCGGGAAACATTTCCTCCTCCGTGCTTCCTCCCTATGTCAAAGCTCCCTCAATTTCCTCAAAGGTGGACCATTCTGACTTGCACAGGGTGATCCACTTTTCCTTTTTAAGGGCCACACCTTGGTTCTGAGCTATCTCCTTAACCTCCAGTGAGCTAGGATCAAGTCTAGGGGGCTAGATGGAGGTCCTCAAGATAATACAAAAGGAGGAAAACACACAGGCCTAAGAAAAGCTACGAGTGCCCACAACCTCCTACAAGGGTGCAGAAGGAATGGACCCGAGTTGGCCCACAACCTCCTGTAAGAAGGAGTGGACCCGAGTTGGCCCACAACCTCCTGCAAGGGTGCAGAAGGAGTGGACCCGAGTTACGAGTTGGAGATCTCACAAGTTGGCCCACAACCCCCTGCCAGGGTACGGGAGGAGTGGACCCAAGTTGGCCCACAACCTCCTGCCAGATAAGCAGAAAGAGCACACCCAAGTACAAGGTGGGCGGGTTGAGTCTCGTTTAGGAGGTCCTCCTGGTCAGTTCTGGCCAAAAACCAAACTGACTCGCGCCCTACAAGCAAAAGCAAAACAGACAAATTACAGGACAAGACAAATGAACAGTGCTGTTTTCTTACCTTCGGAGTCTGGGATCTCGGGGTCTCTGGGGCTATCCAGGACGAAACCCCAAATGTTGTGCCAAGTTGCAAGACCACCCCCAAGAAGAGCACCGAGATTCAGACACTCCGAAATGCAAAAGCAAGGCAAGGCTTTATTTAACGAGCTGCCAACTCGGGCCTCATCCTACCCACCGACACAGGGGAGGTTAGGAGGAAGGCCCGAGCAGTGATTACACAGGGCTTATAAAGGCAAAGAACAAGGTTACAACAATCAGCTGTGCAAGCAAGATTAGAACACAGGTACAAATCTGATTGGCTCAGGGTTCGATCCTAAAATGGGGTTCACATGGTGGGGCCTGACTTCAAAGTCTGGCACCTCAGTAGCTTAATAAATAAAGTACTTCCTGGTATGGTTGCTGTACTGGTAACTCCCCAAACGAATCTGGATTGTGGTGAGGGAACAGAGAAAAAAGCTCATTTAGGACCTGCACTTACGAAGGGGGTAGGCAGTTGCATATCAGGGAGTAAACCTTCTGAGAATAAAAACAGCTGGAGCTTGTTAAGTTAATTACACAGGGGAAAGGATAATGTACTGGGAACACCTCAGAAGAATCTGATTTGTGATGAGGGGAGTAGAGATAAAAGCTCATTTAGGAACGACATGAACATGCTGCGTAGGTAGCTGTTTATCAGTAAATATCTCCATTGAGATTAAGAAAAGCAGTAGCTTAATAAATTAAGTACTTACTGGTATGGTTACTGTACTGGTAACTCCGAGAAAGAATCTGGATTGTGGTGAGGGAACAGAGAAAAAAGCTCATTTAGGACCTGAACTTATGAAGGGGGTAGGCAGCTGTATAACAGGGAGTAAACCTTCTGAGAATAAAAACAGCTGGAGCTTGTTAAGGTAATTACACAGGGTAAAGGATAATGTACTGGGAACTCCTCAGAAGAATCTGATTTGTGGTGAGGGGAGAGAGATAAAAGCTCATTTAGGAACGACATGAACATGCTGCATACGTAGCTGTTTATCAGTAAATATCTCCAATGAGAATAAGAAAAGCAGTAGCTTAATAAATTAAGTACTTCCTGGTATGGTTACTGTACTGGTAACTCCCCAAAAGAATCTGGATTGTGGTGAGGGAACAGAGAAAAAAGCTCATTTAGGACCTGCACTTACGGAGGGGGTAGGCAGCTGTATATCAGGGAGTAAACCTTCTGAGAATAAAAACAGCTGGAGCTTGTTAAGGTAATTACACAGGGGAAAGGATAATGTAGTGGGAACTCCTCAGAAGAATCTGATTTGTGGTGAGGGGAGAGAGATAAAAGCTCATTTAGGAACGACATGAACATGCTGCGTAGGTAGCTGTTTATCAGTAAATATCTCCACTGAGATTAAGAAAAGCAGTAGCTTAATAAATTAAGTACTTCCTGGTATGGTTACTGTACTGGTAACTCCCCAAAAGAATCTGGATTGTGGTGAGGGAACAGAGAAAAAAGCTCATTTAGGAACTGCACTTACGAACGGGGTAGGCAGTTGTATATCAGGGAGTAAACCTTCTGAGAATAAAAACAGCTGGAGCTTGTTAAGGTAATTACACAGGGGAAAGGATAATGTACTGGGAACTCCTCAGAAGAATCTGATTTGTGGTGAGGGGAGAGGGAAAAAAGCTCATTTAAGAACGACATGGACATGCTGCATAGGTAGCTGTTTATCAGTAAATATCTCCACTGAGATTAAGAAAAGCAGTAGCTTAATAAATTAAGTACTTCCTGGTATGGTTACTGTACTGGTAATTCCCCCAAAAGAATCTGTAATGTTGTGAGGGAAGAGAGAAAAAAGCTCATTTAGGACCTGCACTTACGAAGGGGGTAGGCAGCTGTATATCAGGGAGTAAACCTTCTGAGAATAAAAACAGCTGGAGCTTGTAAGGTAATTACACAGGGGAAAGGAAAATGTACTGGGAACTCCTCAGATGAATCTGATTTGTGGTGAGTGGAGAGAGATAAAAGCTCATTTAGGAACGACATGAACGTGCTGCGTAGGTAGCTGTTTATCAGTAAATATCTCCACTGAGATTAAGAAAAGCAGTAGCTTAATAAATTAAGTACTTCCTGGTGTGGTTACTGTACTGGTAACTCCCCAAAAGAATCTGGATTGTGGTGAGGGAACAGAGAAAAAATCTCATTTAGGACCTGCACTTACGAAGGGGGTAGGCAGCTGTATATCAGGGAGTAACCTTCTGAGAATAAAAACAGCTGGAGCTTGTTAAGGTAATTACACAGGGGAAAGGATAATGTACTGGGAACTCCTCAGAAGAATCTGATTTGTGGTGAGGGGAGAGAGATAAAAGCTCGTTTAGGAACGACATGAACATGCTGCGTAGGTAGCTGTTTATCAGTAAATATCTCCACTGAGATTAAGAAAAGCAGTAGCTTAATAAATTAAGTACTTCCTGGTATGGTTACTGTACTGGTAACTCCCCAAAAGAATCTGGATTGTGGTGAGGGAACAGAGAAAAAAGCTCATTTAGGACCTGCACTTACGAAGGGGGTAGGCAGCTGTATATCAGGGAGTAAACCTTCTGAGAATAAAAACAGCTGGAGCTTGTTAAGGTAATTACACAGGGGAAAGGAAAATGTACTGGGAACTCCTCAGAAGAATCTGATTTGTGGTGAGTGGAGAGAGATAAAAGCTCATTTAGGAACGACATGAACGTGCAGCGTAGTAGCTGTTTATCAGTAAATATCTCCACTGAGATTAAGAAAAGCAGTAGTGTTGTGGCCAAGTTGCAAGACCACCCCCAAGAAGACCACCGAGATTCAGACACTCCGAAATGCAAAAGCAAGGCAAGGCTTTATTTAACGAGCTGCCAACTCGGGCCTCATCCTACCCACCGACACAGCGGAGGTTAGGAGGAAGCCCCGAGCTGTGATTACACAGGGCTTATAAAGGCAAAGAACAAGGTTACAAACAATCAGCTGTGCAAGCAAGATTAGTACACAGGTACAAATCTGATTGGCTCAGGGTTCGATTCTAAAATGGGGTTCACATGGTGGGGCCTGACTTCAAAGTCTGGCACCTCATTTCCCCCTTTTTCTTTTTGGTACCTTGGGAGCCAATCATGGCTCCATTCTGTCCATTTCAATGGCTTGCGTGTCTAGGGGATGATATAGAGGTAAGGCATGGGCCAGTAGGGCCCAATGTAGTAACCAACGGGCCTGTCACCATTTCTTACAAGAATAGTCCTCTGTACTTCTGTTTTGCATGCCTCTAGTTTATCCTGCCTCATCTTCCCCAAAACAACTCTGGTCCCTTGATTTTAAAGGGGGGCTGATGGGTGAAGATCATCCATCTTCTGTAATTTCTTAGGCTGACTCAGGGGCGTTGACCTTACCTAGCCAGGAACCTATAACCTTAGTCTCAGTCTAACTTTCTTTTCTTGAGGCGAAGGCGAAGCGGCTGAGTTGGGTGCTTGGAGACCTCCCATGTTCCATCACGGTAGTTGTCATCCAGGGCAAAGGGGTCAGCTGGCCTGGCGTGGAAGCAATGAACCCAAGTGGCGATGCCGTCTAGGGTCCCTTCCACCGTGGTTAATCTGTTGATTGGGGGCATTGGCAAGCTGACAGGCCTTTAACAGATCTCAATAAGGACACAACACAATCTCAGGTCTACAAGCTTTCTTTCCTAAACAGATGTATCAGCTTAAAATTCTTACTGCCAGTCAGGGCTTTGAGTAAATGCGGGGGTGAGATTTTAATCTATCCTCTCATTTGACAAACTTACCCTTACTAACCACTCTCACAGATGACTGGCAAATTCCTGCTCAGTAGACAGACATGGGCATTGGAAAGGCATGCTTATGAACTATTCTTCTAGGACTTCCCGGCTTTAACTTTTGAAAGGCCAACAGTAGTGACTCTAGGATCTGACACCATCTCTGCCATCCAAGCAGTGGCTTACTGCCTCTGGATGCTCCATCACTTTTGTCCCAGGAGGAGTGACTTTCGACTTGGACTCAGGGCCTGAGTGCTGTCCCTCAGCTCTCCAGCTCAAGACTAGCACCGTACCACTTTTGAGCTCCACACCACTCCGTTCCCAGCACTCTGCTGGCTGATTAGAGACAAGTCTCTCACAGGGACCTTTCTTTGCCCGGGCTGGCTTCGAACTGCAGATTCAGATCAATGAGTCTTATAAGGGGCCACTTTACTCCAATTATAAGCAACAAGGTGGTTCACTCAGAAGTAGATTTTAAGCATGCTCTCTTACCTGGAACTTATTAAGGGTCAGTATTAGATCTTGACAAACTTGTAAGAATCACCTGTGCTTCTCTGTGGGCCTGCTGGAAACTTACAAAAAAACCTACAAAGAAGCTGGACTGGCAATTAAACATTTTGGTAGCCATAATTCTCCTTTTCTCACTTTGCAATAATTATTTAGGACAATTTTACTTCCAAATTTCTTATCTAGAAATGTATTCTTGATTTCCAAAGCCTTTTAACACTAACACAACACTTTAGCTTTTATCTGCATCAGAAAAACTGAAGCTCACAGGCATTCTGAAACCAGGTGCCGCCCTTTGCTTACAGGCTGCTTGTTTCAAAAGAGCCTCTTTTTTTTTTTTTTTCTTCAGTCCCAGTTACTGCATGGAATGAAGACCTTTGAATTTAAACTTAGTTTTGCACCATACTGCAGTCTTGAACATGTTCACACTCACACATGCACACACACATACATTTTCAAAAGATCTTAAAGTCCGCTGAATAAGCATCGGCCGTACTTTTAAGACAAAAACCTTTAACAAATGATTTTAGCATTCTCCAGCCTCATTTTCCAGGGCTTGATAGTTTTAGTAAAACATTTTTAGTCTTAGTAAACATTTTAGCGCACCAAACAATTTTCTGCTTAAGAAGGCTGGGTGGGGGTCCCCCTAGAGTTCTTTCTGTGGACACTCACACTCTGATTGTGAACCATTGCCTGTACATCTTTCCAATGAGCTATGCAGGTTTGACACAAAAGAGACTGTTAGACTTACAAACAACACAGAGATGACAGCGCAGCATGGTGAGGTCACTCCCTGCCACCTGTGGGTGGCTTGGGCTGGCCCTACGTCCACCCTGTCGGCGGCTGCGGGTCAGGACTTGGACTTGGGGCTGATGCGTCCGTGTCCTGGGCTGTCGGCGCCGTTGGGTTGACTGGGCAGGACCCTCCGGAGCGGAGGGCACAGCTGAAACATTTTCCTCAGAGTCCTCCTCTTGTAGAGTTAACTGGGATGGGGAGTATGGAGCGGGAAACATTTCCTCCTCCGTGCTTCCTCCCTATGTCAAAGCTCCCTCAATTTCCTCAAAGGTGGACCATTCTGACTTGCACAGGGTGATCCACTTTTCCTTTTTAAGGGCCACACCTTGGTTCTGAGCTATCTCCTTAACCTCCAGTGAGCTAGGATCAAGTCTAGGGGGCTAGATGGAGGTCCTCAAGATAATACAAAAGGAGGAAAAACACACAGGCCTAAGAAAAGCTACGAGTTGGAGATCTCCCAAGCTGGCCCACAACCTCCTACAAGGGTGCAGAAGGAATGGACCCGAGTTGGCCCACAACCTCCTGCAAGGGTGCAGAAGGAGTGGACCCGAGTTACGAGTTGGAGATCTCACAAGTTGGCCTACAACCCCCTGCCAGGGTACGGGAGGAGTGGACCCAAGTTGGCCCACAACCTCCTGCCAGATAAGCAGAAAGAGCACACCCAAGTACAAGGTGGGCGGGTTGAGTCTCGTTTAGGAGGTCCTCCTGGTCAGTTCCGGCCAAAAACCAAACTGACTCGCGCCCTACAAGCAAAAGCAAAACAGACAAATTACAGGACAAGACAAATGAACAGTGCTGTTTTCTTACCTTCGGAGTCTGGGATCTCGGGGTCTCTGGGGCTATCCAGGACGAAACCCCAAATGTTGTGCCAAGTTGCAAGACCACCCCCAAGAAGAGCACCGAGATTCAGACACTCCGAAATGCAAAAGCAAGGCAAGGCTTTATTTAACGAGCTGCCAACTCGGGCCTCATCCTACCCACCGACACAGGGGAGGTTAGGAGGAAGGCCCGAGCAGTGATTACACAGGGCTTATAAAGGCAAAGAACAAGGTTACAACAATCAGCTGTGCAAGCAAGATTAGAACACAGGTACAAATCTGATTGGCTCAGGGTTCGATCCTAAAATGGGGTTCACATGGTGGGGCCTGACTTCAAAGTCTGGCACCTCAGTAGCTTAATAAATAAAGTACTTCCTGGTATGGTTGCTGTACTGGTAACTCCCCAAACGAATCTGGATTGTGGTGAGGGAACAGAGAAAAAAGCTCATTTAGGACCTGCACTTACGAAGGGGGTAGGCAGTTGCATATCAGGGAGTAAACCTTCTGAGAATAAAAACAGCTGGAGCTTGTTAAGGTAATTACACAGGGAAAGGATAATGTACTGGGAACACCTCAGAAGAATCTGATTTGTGATGAGGGGAGTAGAGATAAAAGCTCATTTAGGAACGACATGAACATGCTGCGTAGGTAGCTGTTTATCAGTAAATATCTCCATTGAGATTAAGAAAAGCAGTAGCTTAATAAATTAAGTACTTACTGGTATGGTTACTGTACTGGTAACTCCGAGAAAGAATCTGGATTGTGGTGAGGGAACAGAGAAAAAAGCTCATTTAGGACCTGTACTTATGAAGGGGGTAGGCAGCTGTATAACAGGGAGTAAACCTTCTGAGAATAAAAACAGCTGGAGCTTGTTAAGGTAATTACACAGGGTAAAGGATAATGTACTGGGAACTCCTCAGAAGAATCTGATTTGTGGTGAGGGGAGAGAGATGAAAGCTCATTTAGGAACGACATGAACATGCTGCATACGTAGCTGTTTATCAGTAAATATCTCCACTGAGATTAAGAAAAGCAGTAGCTTAATAAATTAAGTACTTCCTGGTATGGTTATTGTACTGGTAACTCCCCAAAAGAATCTGGATTGTGGTGAGGGAACAGAGAAAAAAGCTCATTTAGGACCTGCACTTACGGAGGGGGTAGGCAGCTGTATATCAGGGAGTAAACCTTCTGAGAATAAAAACAGCTGGAGCTTGTTAAGGTAATTACACAGGGGAAAGGATAATGTAGTGGGAACTCCTCAGAAGAATCTGATTTGTGGTGAGGGGAGAGAGATAAAAGCTCATTTAGGAACGACATGAACATGCTGCGTAGGTAGCTGTTTATCAGTAATATCTCCACTGAGATTAAGAAAAGCAGTAGCTTAATAATTAAGTACTTCCTGGTATGGTTACTGTACTGGTAACTCCCCAAAAGAATCTGGATTGTGGTGAGGGAACAGAGAAAAAAGCTCATTTAGGAACTGCACTTACGAACGGGGTAGGCAGTTGTATATCAGGGAGTAAACCTTCTGAGAATAAAAACAGCTGGAGCTTGTTAAGGTAATTACACAGGGAAAGGATAATGTACTGGGAACTCCTCAGAAGAATCTGATTTGTGGTGAGGGGAGAGGGAAAAAAGCTCATTTAAGAACGACATGGACATGCTGCATAGGTAGCTGTTTATCAGTAAATATCTCCACTGAGATTAAGAAAAGCAGTAGCTTAATAAATTAAGTACTTCCTGGTATGGGTACTGTACTGGTAACTCCCCAAAAGAATCTGGATTGAGGTGAGGGAACAGAGAAAAAAGCTCATTTAGGACCTGCACTTACGAAGGGGGTAGGCAGCTGTATATCAGGAGTAAACCTTCTGAGAATAAAACAGCTGGAGCTTGTTAAGGTAATTACACAGGGGAAAGAATAATGTACTGGGAACTCCTCAGAAGAATCTGATTTGTGGTGAGGGGAGAGGGATAAAAGATCATTTAAGAACGACATGAACATGCTGCATAGGTAGCTGTTTATCAGTAAATATCTCCACTGAGATTAAGAAAAGCAGTAGCTTAATAAATTAAGTACTTCCTGGTATGGTTACTGTACTGGTAATTCCCCAAAAGAATCTGTAATGTTGTGAGGGAAGAGAGAAAAAAGCTCATTTAGGACCTGCACTTACGAAGGGGTAGGCAGCTGTATATCAGGGAGTAAACCTTCTGAGAATAAAAACAGCTGGAGCTTGTTAAGGTAATTACACAGGGGAAAGGAAAATGTACTGGGAACTCCTCAGAAGAATCTGATTTGTGGTGAGTGGAGAGAGATAAAAGCTCATTTAGGAACGACATGAACGTGCTGCGTAGGTAGCTGTTTATCAGTAAATATCTCCACTGAGATTAAGAAAAGCAGTAGCTTAATAAATTAAGTACTTCCTGGTATGGTTACTGTACTGGTAACTCCCCAAAAGAATCTGGATTGTGGTGAGGGAACAGAGAAAAAAGCTCATTTAGGACCTGCACTTACGAAGGGGGTAGGCAGCTGTATATCAGGGAGTAAACCTTCTGAGAATAAAAACAGCTGGAGCTTGTTAAGGTAATTACACAGGGGAAAGATTAATGTAGTGGGAACTCCTCAGAAGAATCTGATTTGTGGTGAGGGGAGAGAGATAAAAGCTCATTTAGGAACGACATGAACATGCTGCGTAGGTAGCTGTTTATCATTAAATATCTCCACTGAGATTAAGAAAAGCAGTAGCTTAATAAATTCAGTACTTCCTGGTATGGTTACTGTACTGGTAACTCCCAAAAGAATCTGGATTGTGGTGAGGGAACAGAGAAAAAAGCTCATTTAGGACCTGCACTTACGAAGGGGGTAGGCAGCTGTATATCAGGGAGTAAACCTTCTGAGAATAAAAACAGCTGTAGCTTCTTAAGGTAATTACACAGGGGAAAGGATAATGTACTGGGAACTCCTCAGAAGAATCTGATTTGTGGTGAGGGGAGAGAGATAAAAGCTCATTTAGGAACGACATGAACATGCTGCGTAGGTAGCTGTTTATCAGTATATATCTCCACTGAGATTAAGAAAAGCAGTAGCTTAATAAATTAAGTACTTCCTGGTATGGTCACTGTACTGGTAACTCCCCCAAAAGAATCTGGATTGTGGTGAGGGAACAGAGAAAAAAGCTCATTTAGGACCTGCACTTACGAAGGGGGTAGGCAGCTGTATATCAGGGAGTAAACCTTCTGAGAATAAAAACAGCTGGAGCTTGTTAAGGTAATTACACATGGGAAAGGATAATGTACTGGGAACTCCTCAGAAGCATCTGATTTGTGGTGAGGGGAGAGAGATAAAAGCTCATTTAGGAACGACATGAACATGCTGCGTAGGTAGCTGTTTATCAGTAAATATCTCCACTGAGATTAAGAAAAGCAGTAGCTTAATAAATTAAGTACTTTCTGGTATGGTTACTGTACTCGTAACTCCCCAAAAGAATCTGGATTGTGGTGAGGGAACAGAGAAAAAAGCTCATTTAGGACCTGCACTTACGAAGGGCGTAGGCAGCTGCATATCAGGGAGTAAACCTTCTGAGAATAAAAACAGCTGGAGCTTGTTAAGGTAATTACACAGGGGAAAGGATAATGTACTGGGAACTCCTCAGAAGAATCTGATTTGTGGTGAGGGGAGAGAGATAAAAGGTAATTTAGGAACGACATGAACATGCTGTGTAGGTAGCTGTTTATCAGTAAATATCTCCACTGAGATTAAGAAAAGCAGTAGCTTAATAAATTAAGTACTTCCTGGTATGGTTACTGTACTGGTAACTCACCAAAAGAATCTGGTTTGTGGTGAGGGAACAGAGAAAAAAGCTCATTTAAGTCCTGCACTTACGAAGGGGGTAGGCAACTGTATATCAGGGAGTAAAACTTCTGAGAATAAAAACAGCTGCAGCTTGGTAAGGTAATTACACAGGGAAAGGGTAATGTACTGGGAACTCCTCAGAAGAATCTGATTTGTGGTGAGGGAGAGAGATAAAAGCTCATTTAGGAACGACTTGAACATGCTGCATAGGTAGCTATTTATCAGTAAATATCTCCACTGAGATTAAGAAAAGCAGTAGCTTAATAAATTAAGTACTTCCTGGTATGGTTACTGTACTGGTAACTCCCCAAAAGGATCTGGATTGTGGTGAGGGAACAGAGAAAAAAGCTCATTTAGGACCTGCACTTACGAAGGGCGTAGGCAGCTGCATATCAGGGAGTAAACCTTCTGAGAATAAAAACAGCTGGAGCTTGTTAAGGTAATTACACAGGAGAAAGGATAATGTACTCGGAACTCCTCAGAAGAATCTGATTTGTGGTGAGGGGAGAGAGATAAAAGCTCATTTAGGAACGACATGAACATGCTGCGTAGGTAGCTGTTTATCAGTAAATATCTCCACTGAGATTAAGAAAAGCAGTAGCTTAATAAATTAAGTACTTCCTGGTACGGTTACTGTACTGGTAACTCCCCAAAAGAATCTGGATTGTGGTGAGGGAACAGAGAAAAAAGCTCATTTAGGACCTGCACTTACGAAGGGGGTAGGCAGCTGTATATCAGGGAGTAAACCTTCTGAGAATAAAAACAGCTGGAGCTTGTTAAGGTAATTACACAGGGGAAAGGATAATGTACTGGGAACTCTTCAGAAGAATCTGATTTGTTCTGAGGGGAGAGAGATAAAAGCTCATTTAGGAACGACATGAACATGCTGCGTAGGTAGCTGTTTATCAGTAAATATCTCCACTGAGATGAAGAAAAGCAGTAGCTTAATAAATTAAGTACTTTCTGGTATGGTTACTGTACTCGTAACTCCCCAAAGAATCTGGATTGTGGTGAGGGAACAGAGAAAAAAGCTCATTTAGGACCTGTACTTATGAAGGGGGTAGGCAGCTGTATATCAGGGAGTAAACCTTCTGAGAATAAAAACAGCTGGAGCTTGTTAAGGTAATTACACAGGGGAAAGGATAATGTACTGGGAACTCTTCAGAAGAATCTGATTTGTTCTGAGGGGAGAGAGATAAAAGCTCATTTAGGAACGACATGAACATGCTGCGTAGGTAGCTGTTTATCAGTAAATATCTCCACTGAGATGAAGAAAAGCAGTAGCTTAATAAATTAAGAACTTACTGGTATGGTTACTGTACTGGTAACTCCGAGAAAGAATCTGGATTGTGGTGAGGGAACAGAGAAAAAAGCTCATTTAGGACCTGTACTTATGAAGGGGGTAGGCAGCTGTATAACAGGGAGTAAACCTTCTGAGAATAAAAACAGCTGGAGCTTGTTAAGGTAATTACACAGGGTAAAGGATAATGTACTGGGGAACTCCTCAGAAGAATCTGATTTGTGGTGAGGGGAGAGAGATAAAAGCTCATTTAGGAACGACATGAACATGCTGCATACGTAGCTGTTTATCAGTAAATATCTCCAATGAGATAAGAAAAGCAGTAGCTTAATAAATTAAGTACTTCCTGGTATGGTT